>NC_041219.1:43082643-43089086 GCF_002837175.3 Physeter macrocephalus | reverse complement strand
TTTTTTGTTTGTTTGTGTGTTTGTTTTCAGCAAAAACTCCTATATCTTGGCTCCTCCTTTACTTCTTTGCAATAGTCCCTCAGAGCTACCCCAGAGGCTGTCTCTCAGGCTGTCGTCTCAGTAAGGTCACCGAATATAACATAATTCTCACCTTTCAGGGTGTGCTCTTTTTCAGTGGACAGTACTGAGTGATGGATGGACTGATGATAAGGGCCTGGCTCCTGCAGCTGTGGGAGCTGTCCAGACAGGTCTGAAATCTGCAAGGCAGGCCATCAGGAAGGGCCGGCAGAACATTCAGGCCCAGGCTGAAGCTGTGGTCCGCAGTGGAATTTCTTCCCATCGCTGCATCTTTAACTTAAACACACCCGCAAGGTTCCTTTTGCCTTATAAGGCAGCATATTTGCAGGTTTCCCGGATTAGGATGCGAACACCTCTGGGAGGCGGACCACAGCCCCCGAGAGGCCACCACCCTTCCCGTTCATTCATTCATTCATTCTCTCATTTCTCCCCCGCATGGTCCACCTAAGCGCTAGGCCTGTGCTGAGGGCCAGGGGCACAAAGGGAGGCAGTCTGCGGCCCCACCCTCGAGGGAGGCCACGTGGAGGCCAAGGCGGCAAGAGAAACAAATGACCACGATACACAGTGGAGGACGGGGTTCAGAGGACTTTGGTGACACGGTGCGGGGTAAGATCTGGGAAGAGAGGAAGGCAAGGCTGGCTTGTATGGAGGGAGGAGGGTGTCTGTGGGGACAGGGGCTGTGCCAGGGCGTGAGGGATGCCACGGCGAGAAAGGAACGGTACCCTCTCTGCAGTCAGGTTTATTCCCACCCTTCGTGGCAGGAGGGGAAGGAACCAGATTCTAGGAAAACCAACACTGATGTGCTAGGGAGTGGAAGGCAAAATTGCCACGGTTTCTGAAGAAGACAGTGGAGACCCGAAGTGACTGTCAGGGGACCTCTGGTTAGTCCTTGAGCCGCGGCGCCTCCTTCCTCCCCTCCCCGCTCCCTCCCGCTCCTTTCAGATCAGGTGCTGCCGGTTTGGGAGGCGCCGCGGGCAGGTAGAGAGTCCAGGCGGGCCCAGCACTGCCAAGGGCCGCTGGGCTGGGCCTCGCCGCGGGGTGCGGCCTGTAAAGGCCTCTCCTTTCACCGGCCTTCTCTGAGGGCCCCCGGCCTCGCCTCCTCCAACTGCTATGCGCTGGGGGTGCAAGGGAGAACCAGGGTGGCCTGTAAAAGAATTCAGGCTCCCACCACTTGCAGCTGAGTGAATGGGGTGGGAGGGGCGGGGGGGCGGCTGTCACATTAGGGTAATTCCCCACCCTCATTCCTGGCCCAAGGTCATCGGCTCCGCTGGGCTGGGGTCGGGGGGTGGTGGGGGTGGGGGATCCTGCCCACGGTTACAAAGCCCCAGTTACTTCACCTCCTGCTGCCATTAACCACATCCGCCGCCCATTCGAGAAACATCTCCAGCAAAGCAGCGTGTTCACCACACTATCCCCAGTGTCTCCCTCAGTGTCACGTTGGGGGCACAATAAATACCCCTCTTCCTTCCTTCCTTCCTTCAAATATCGCACATTAATTAGTCTACAGTGTGGCAGGCAGGCGCTAGGCTGAGACTTAGGCCTTAGACCTTTCTTCACTTTACAGCTGAGGAAAGGGAGGCTCAGAGGGGTGAAGTGACTTGCCCAAGGTCACACAGCAGGTAACGGAACAGATATTTGCACCTAGTTCTTCTACCTGACTTTTCCCACTTGACCCAAAGTGTTCCAGCGGGGAAGTGTGGAGGCAAGGAGAGGGGGTGGCTGTTAGGGTGGCGGCCGGAACATCAGGAGACGAGCTGGGACAAGTGGGCTGAGGCAGGGTCACGATGAGCATCAAAGGTCAAGGGAGGAGCCCGTGAGGGTGTGGCCTTCATCCTGTGGGCCACAGCGACCGGAAGTTTGTTCCTGCTTTGGGCCCTTGTACACCTAAAGTAGTCTCAGGGAGAGGGTTTGTCACAAGCGTTCAGTTTTCTCGTCTGAAAAATGGCGCGAATATATGGATAAGTGTTAATAATCCCGGTGGAAAGTTTGAGTGAAACACACCTGGGTTAAAATCCCAGCGCTGCCCCTTCATAGTTTGGGGATGTTGGCAAATGATGAAATTATTTACCTTTTCTGCGCCTCACTATCCAGCAGGGGGAAATGGGAGTGATGACACTTTTCTTGCAGGGCCCTTGTGAGGCTCAAAAAGGACAAGTTGTGTAAAGCAGCCAACAGTATAAGCATCTGACACTGGTAGCTGCCATTATTATTATGATTACCATTAGTCGAGCGTTCTGGGTGGGTCAATACGCCAGCCAGGGAGCGCCCAGCTACTCTGTGGATCCTCCTCCCCTCGCGGAACGTGAAGCCCTTTGTTTCTGGCTCCCTGAGTGTCTGTTCCTGTGCACAGAAGCTCAGACTTAGAATAGCTGCTGTTGATCCCCATGATTATCCTACTGAGAAGCATGAGGAAAAAACTGGCAGGGAGACAGGAGACCCAGGGCCTAGCCCGGGCTCTGCCCTGACTTGCTGTGTGATCTTGCGTGAGTCATTTCCCTCTCTGGGCCTCATACAAGGGAGGTAGCCTGGACTACTCTAAGAACCTTTCACTTCTTATTTTGGTAACTGAGGCCTGGAGATAGAAATCCTTCGCTGTGCCCAAACCCTGGTGCATGCAGGGTCCAGTTCAGAATCAGGCCTGGGAATGGATGCCCACCAAGTTCAGGTGCCCAATTCGTGAAGCCCCCAAAGACTTGATTATAAGGAGTTCCCATAATAGAGCAAGGGGAGCTAGATTCAGCAAGTTAAAAATAGTTCTTTATGTGCTAATATGAAATGCTTGCAAAGACATGTTAAGGGAAAAAGCAAAGTAAAGGACAGTGTGGGGTAACATGCATCCCTGGAGAAAAGGAGAGGAAGGATGTCTGTAGAAGCAACTGGAAACACGGGCTGCCTCTGGGGAGGGGACCTGGGTGGCAGGAACGGGAGAATGGGAGAGTTTTCATGGTGCCTTCTTTGTACCTTTTGAATTTTGTACCACGTGAATATTTTATCCAGGCAAACAAATTAAATACGTAACATAATCAGGCAGTTTTGCCCTGACCCAGCTTTGTCCTGACCCAGCTCCCCGCACTCTTAACCTCCTGCATTCTGGAAATACTCCAGGGCCTGTGTTGTCCTTATCAAAATTCCTTTAGGCCTTTGACTCCTGTCTCAGCCTGACTGCAGCATCCACCAGCCTGTGGGAGTGGGGTGAGTCACAGACACCCTCAGCCAGCTGTTTGCCATCTGCAGGCCTTCCTGGGAAAGAGCCCCTTCCAGCTGTGGCCCCCATCTCTGTAAAGCCGCTGGTACCCCTTTCATCTCTCTTTCTCCTATCTCTCCCGATAGACTGGAATTCAGATGAATTCAACCCCCATTTATTGGGTATGCCAGGCACTGTGCTAGGAGCAATGAAAACCTCCCGACAGATCTGAAAGCGGGGGGATTACTAGAACAAGGAAAGAAGTGTGTGTGGGGGGAGGTCACTCTATATGTATGTCTGCACGGAGGTACTTCTGAGTACTTTTCTTTTGAGGTACCACCTCCTCCAGGAAGCCTTCCCTGATGACACCTCCCTGCAGACATAAAGGCCCCAGACTCCCAGCCAAGGGCTCTCCTGGAGCTCAGGCCAGCATCACAAAAGTCTTCCAGAAGCAGGGATTGCCAGGCACTGAGACCCCGGGCAGTCCTTTGGCAGGTGGCACAGATGGGTGGCACTTAGTGCTGTCCCAGGAAAGGACCTGCCTACTTTATAACATGGGGTGACTCTGCCCTGGTTGGGCTGTGCTCACAGCAGCCTGCCAGGGCAATCCGGGGAGGGGAGGGCCACCTGATAAAGGCTATCTCATGGACCCTCCTAAGGGAACAGATAGGAATCCTGCCTGTTTACAGGTAAGCAAATGAAGGTTTAGGGAAATGAAGTGGCCTTGCCCCAGGCTCCTAGGCAGGGATGACCCAGCTGTGGCAGGGCCTGTGCTGTTTCCATGACACCGTTCTGCCTGTGCTTGGAGGCCCACAGCCCTCCCACCAAGACACACACACGTTCCTGACAAGGAGCCTGGAACCCTGCCATGAGCTCTCTTTCTTCCTGGTTACCATGAACAGCCCCTGAAAAGCAGCAGGCACCCCTGAAGGAATTAGCAGCCATTTCTACTTGAGTGTAAATTAGTTATCAGACCCTGAGACTGGAGCCGAATGCAGGGCCCTGCCCCAAATGACACATGGCAGGTGAAGAGGGAGAGGTCCCTGGGCAGGGCTGTGCCCTGGGAGTGGCTGGGTGGAACTTCCCTGGAAGCACCTGTGCCCTGGTGAAGGGAAATATCCAGGGGTGGAGGTGCAGAACAATGTGGAAAGAGCATTGACTTTTCTCGGGTTCCAACCTGAGCTCTACCACCTCTTACCTGCGTGGCCTTAGGTGAGTCACTCACCTCCCGGAGCCTCACAACCTCACCTGTGCCACGGGGATACTATTACCATATCTACCTTGCAGGTGGGGGTCCTCGAGAAGATGCTCCATCCCAGGGTTCTCAAATTGACGGAACATTGGAAGGCCCTGGAGGGCTCCTTAGAACCTAGGGTCCCCACCCCAGAGTTTCTGCTTTAGTTAGTCTGGAGAGGGGCCTAAATAACTAACTAACTAACTAGGTGCCCTAACAAGTTCCCAGGTGGCTCTGATGCTGCTTGTGCTGGGACCACTCCTCTACAAAAGGTCTCCGGGGGAGGGGGGGGGGGGTGGGGGAGGGATGGAGTGGGAGGTTGGGATTAGCAGATGCAAACTGTTATACAGAGAATGGATAAAGAACAAGGTCCTACTGTACAGCACAGAACTGTGTTCACTATCCTGTGATAAACCATAATGGAAAAGAGTATGAAAAAGAATATATGTATGAATATCTACATATATAAAACAGCCACTTTGCTGTACAGCAGAAATTAACATAACATTGTAAAGCACTGTACTTCAATAAAATAAATTTTTAAAAAAGATCTCTATGAAACTAGGAGATCAGAAAGGGGGGCAGGTGCAGAGCAGAGCCTATAAAAGACACTAAATACAAACTTGACATTTTGCAGGGATTTCACGCCCCTGTCACCACAGTTGGACAGAGGGTACCCAGCAGGCAAAGAAGATCTGGCTACGGGGTCGAGGTTCAAGGGTCAGGGCTCTGAGCTCTCTCCAATAACCCCTCCTTTAATCCCCCCATCTACTCTGTAACACTGCAGTGAGCAGGTCTTTTGCACCTACTTCATACATGAAGAAACAGGCTGGGAGAGGTCATGGGACATGTCCAAGGTCATGCACGCAGCAAGGTGGAAATTGAATCGGAAGCCAGACCTCTGACTCTGACCCCTGGACCTTTTCTAACACACCACACCGCCTCTCCTAACAGGCATCCGGCGGATGTAAAAATATATCAAGAGCGGTGCAAATCCGTGCGGGTGGCTCTTCTCCCCCTGGCTGGCCCGGAAGCCCCAGGTCTGCCGAGAACGCTCTTTGCCCCCAGGCTTTGGTTTGTGCCACCCCGCCCCCCAGTTCCTTGCCCTCATGGGTCCTTCTGTCTTCCTGGAAAGGGACTGTAGCCATTGATGCTCCCCCCGCCCCCAGGCCCTGATGCAGTGCCAACACCCAGGAGGTGCTCAGTGAACTTGGGGTTCTCCTCCCCTCCTCCCCCGGCCCCAGCCCAGCTCCCTGCTCTCCACCCTCCTGGGAAAGGCTGTCCTCAGAGCCCCTCAAAAGTGAGATCCTCCCTCCTGAGCCCCGGGAGGCTGCACAGGCTGCCTGAGTGGAGCGGGTGGGAGGCATGCTGCATCCCCCCAGGCCAGCTGACAAGGTCAGAGGGGAAACTGCATTTCCTGCTGGGCCCCTGGGGAGCATTGTCTCTCAGAGAGGCCGGCTGGGTCTCTGCACAGGAGCTCCTGGGGAGAGGGGGCAGGGATGGGGGAGGAAGGAGGGAGGAAAAGGAGAAGGGGAGAGAGAGGAAGGCAGGCATGGAGAAGAGGAAGGACAGGGCAGAGGGGAAGGGAGGCAGAGGGGGTTGGGAGAGAAAGAGAAAAAGAGGCAGAGGCGAGAACCAGAGACAGAGGGTGACAGAAGATTGGAGAGCATGAGATGCAGAGAGGAAGAGGCAGGAGAAAAGCGGCAGAGAAACAGGAGAGGGAAAGCACGTTAGAGACGAGTAGAAAGAGGTGTGAGAAAAAGACAGAGAGGCTTAGACAAAGACCAACAGACAGGCAGAAACCTCCAGAGACCAGGCAGACGAGGCCCCGAGGAAACACTTGAATTTCCCACACCTCGCAGATTTTCTTTTGGGTTTTCTTTGTGTCTGTGCTGTGAGGCTTCAGGCCTGGGGCCAGCACCACATCGAACTGACCAATAAACATCA
>NC_041219.1:43060842-43082480 GCF_002837175.3 Physeter macrocephalus | reverse complement strand
ACAAGATATTGAATATAGTTCCCTGTGCTATACAGTAAGACCTTGTTGTTTATCTCTTTTATGTATAGTAGTGTGTATCTGCTGATCCCAAACTCCTAATTTATCCCTCCCCACCCTTTTCCCCTTTGGTAATTGTAAATTTTTTTTCTATGTCTGTGAGTCTGTTTTGTAAGTAAGTTCATGCGTATCATTTTTTCGACTCTTTAGGGTCTCAATTTATGCCTCTGGGACAAGGACATTTCTCAAGGGGGCATGGAACACTTTAAACCAACCATTCAGTGGATAAAGAAGATGTGGTACATAAATACAATGGACTACTACTCAGCCACTAAAAAAATGAAATAACGCCATTGGCAGCAACATAGGGACCTAGAGGTTATCATACCAAGTGAAGTAAGTCAGACAGAGAAAGACAAGTATATGATATCACTTCTATGTGGAATCTAAAATATGACACAAATGAACTTATTTACAAAACAGAAACAGACTCACAGACATAGAGAACAGACTTGTGGTTGCCAAGGGGGAGGGGGGTGGGAGAGGGTTAGATTGGGAATTGGGGGTTAGCAGATGCAAACCATTATATATAGAATGGATAAACAACAAGGTCCTACTGTATAGCACAGGGAACTATATTCCATACCCTGTGATAAACCATGTTGGAAAAGAACTTTAGAAAAGAATGTATACGTAAACCAACCATTCAGGCTTCGTAGTGGAAAGAGTCTGCGCTTTGAGGGCAGGTCAAGCTGAATTCAAATGCAGACTCTAATATCTACTTGCTGGGTGACCTCAGGCAAATGACTGCCCCTCTCGGAAATCTGCATCTCCCGAATGTGACTGAGCCCCCCTGAGAAGCTCTTGCTCTCATCCCTGTGTTCACCTGGCAGGAGGTTTCAGGGGTTTCAGGCCTCCTTCCACAGGCAAAACAACTCCACGAGACTGTAGTGAGTAATGAGATTTTACCGAAGGTTTTGTGGGGCTGTGAAGGAGAGTTACAGCGCACAGAAGGCAGGAAATTGAACAAAAGTCCTCTTGATTCTCCCTGTACAGTCCGCTCTGGGCAGTAATAGCTATCTCTCTCTCCTCCTTTCCTTAGGCAGCCACTCTAGTCTCCCCGGCTCTGATATTTGGTCTTTTCGCTCCTTTTCTTTCTCTATGTAGCACGAGTTCTTGGAGTCTTTTAGCCTTTTTACCCCAGGAAGGAGCTGAGCGTCGCTGCTAAGAGCAAATCTCCAGAGTCAGACGAGCTGGGTTCACATTTCAATTCTACTTCCTATTACAAGTGTGGCCTCACCTCTACATGCCTCAATTTCTTCATCTGTTAAATGGGTTACTAATAACAATGTCTACCGGAAAGAGCTGTCTTGAGGACTAAATACGTTAATATATATAAAGCATTTAACAACAAAGCCTGGCACAGAATAAACACCAGATAAATGTTAGTGATGATTATTATCGCCTCCTAAGTAGACAAAGGACCCTGCTTAAGATCTACCCTCTTTCAATGGCAGTGAGGGACTGTAAATAACGATTTTCCCCATCACAATTTTTCCTGATATGCATCACATAGGCACACTAAATCTATGTTCATCGGGCTCTGTGGCTGCCTGACATTTTTGAAAACCCTTCCTATGTTTGGGAAAATTTCCACATTATGATTCTTACCTCCTTTTCCTAGCCTCTTTTGCAGCTGGGAAGCAGGCATGAGACTCAGGCTCTGCCAGTTAGAAGTGACAACATGCAGCAGACTTGGGCTGCAGACACCGGGCTGGGGATGATGGGGTGGGGTTGGGGACATGCCAAGTCCATTTTCTAGCAAGAGCGATGAATGGTGGGGTGGTAGGTGCCCAGCACCTCAGGTCAGTGGGCAACCTTCAGGTGGGCCTTCCCTGGAGCTGTCCCATCGTGTGGTTTGGGTTTGCTTCTTGCTGTGTAGCCTCTACGCCTGACTCTCAGTTTCCCTTACTGATTCTATAACATTCTTTTTATTTTTATTGAAGTATATTTGTTGTACAATATTATGTAAGTTACAGGTGTACAGTATAGTGATTCACAATTTTTAAAGGTTATACTCCATTTATAGTTTTTATAAAATATTGGCTTTTTTAACAAAATATTTCCACGTTATAAAATATATCATTTCATATGTAGCTTATTTTATACCTAATAGTTTGCACCTCTTAATCCTCCACCCCCATATTGCCCTTCCCCCTCCCTCTCCCCACTGGTAACCACTAGTTTGTTCTCTATATCTGTGAGTCTGCTTCTTTTTTGTTATAGTCACTAGTTTGTTGGAATTTTTAAATTAATTAATTATTTATTTTTGGCTGTGTTGGGTCTTCGTTGCTGCACGCGGGCTTTCTCTAGTCGTGGCGAGCGGGGGCTACTCTTTGTTGTGTTGTGCAGGCTTCTCACCGCAGTGGCTTCTCTTGTTGCGGGCACGGGTTGTAAGCGGGTGGGCTTCAGTAGTTGCAGCACGCAGGCTCAGTAGTTGTGGCTCACGGGCTCGAGAGCGCAGGCTCAGTTGTGGCACGTGGGCTTAGTTTCTCCACGGCATGTGGGATCTTCCTGGACCAGGGCTCGAACCCACGTCCCCTGCATTGGCAGGCGGATTCTTAAGCCCTGCGCCACCAGGGAAGTACTTGTTGTATTTTTTTTAGATTCCACATATAAGTGGTATGGTACAGTATTTGTCTTTCTCTGACTTATTTCACTTATCATAATGTAACCTTAATAGCATTTAGTCCAGTGGTTCTCAAAGTGCAGTCCCAAGACCTGCAGTTAGAAACTTGTTAGCAGTACTGGGAGCTTGTTAGAAACACAAATTCTTTGGCCCACTCCAGACCTCCTGAACCAGAAACTGTGAGGGTGGGGCCCTGCAGCCTGTATTCAACAAGCCCTCCGGGGGATTCTGCTGCTGGTTCAAGTTTGGGAATCACTGTTCTAGTTAATTCCCGTTTTCGTTTCAAGGCAGCATGGATTCCACTGTTCGCAGCTGAGTGCCCTGACTGAACTGATGTCTCTGAATCTCTGGGGAGTTACTAGTACAGCCTATTCAAAAGTTCTGGACGTACTCTAGTGCCCAGTCTGCTTCACAGTCACATCATCACGTACATCCTGTCACCTTTGCCACGTTCAGTTTGTTAGAAGCAAATCATGGTCCTACCGACACTCAAGGGGAGGGGATTCCACAAAGATGCGACCACCCGGAGGTGGGCTCGTGGGGCTGCTCTAGGGCTCAGCCACCACAAGCAGCCTGAGCAGCTCCTAGAGTCGAGATTCAAGTTAAATGAGAAGAGGACATGAGACCCATACAGGAAAGTTGTTCCCATCTTTTCTTTTCTTTTCTTTTTTTTTTTATGCTGTGAGTCTTGTGGGATGTTAGTTCCCCGACCAGGGATTGAACCTGGGCCCTCAAGCGCAGAGTCCTAACCACTGGACTACCAGGGAATCTCCTGTTCCCATCTTATGCCATGATCTCTTGAGAGTAAGAAATCTCATTGTGGGCTTCCCTGGTGGCGCAGTGGTTAAGAATCCGCCCGCCAATACAGGTGACATGAGTTCGAGCCCTGGTCCGGGAAGATCCCACATGCCGTGGAGCAACTAAGCCCGTGCTCCACAACTACTGAGCCTGTGCTGTAGAGCCCGAGAGCCACAACTACTGAGCCTGTGCGCCTAGAGCCCATGCTCCGCAACAAGAGAAGCCATCGCAATGAGAAGCCCACGCACTGCAGCGAAGAGCAGCCCCTGCTCGCTGCAACTAGAGAAAGCCCGTGCGTAGCAACAAAGACCCAACCCAGACAAAAATAAAAATAAAATAAAAACAAATTAAAACAAACAAAAAAAAGAAATCTTATTTGTTATTTGTGATTTTCTTCAGTCCCCAGCCTGGCTCCTGGCACATAGTCGGCCCTTAGCAATACCATGTTGCATTGAATTGTTAAACTAGGTGACAGGGCTTCCCTGGGGGCGCAGTGGTTGCGAATCCGCCTGCCAATGCAGGGGACACGGGTTCGAGCCCTGGTCCGGGAAGATCCCACATGCCGCAGAGCAACTAAGCCCGTGCGCCGCAATAATTGAGCCTGTGCTCTAGAGCCAGCGAGCCACAACTACTGAGTCTGCGAGCCACAACTACTGAGCTCGCATGACACAACTACTGAAGCCCACATGCCTAGAGCCTGCGCTCTGAAACAAGAGAAGCCACCACAATGAGAAGCCCACTCACCGCAACGAAGACCCAACACAGCCAAAAATAAATAAATAAAATAAATAAATATATTAAAAAAAAAAACTAGGTGACACATTCAAGGTCTCATTCCTTCACTCATTCATTAATTCAGCAAGCATTCACTGAGCCCCTCCTGGGCGTCAGGCCCTGTGCCAGGTGCCAGGACACCGGGTGGAGTAAGGCCAGGGCTTTGTGCTCCCTGGGATGGTAACTTGCAGCCGAAGAGTATGACAGTCTCTGGTCTCTGGTTTCTGAAGCCCTTTCGTGTACGCGTCGTGCGACCCCGAGGTGTGGGTGCTGTTGGAGAGACGGAGGTTCAGAAGGATAGACTCTTGGGTGGGGCCGCCCTACAAGTCAGCAGCTGGACTCCCTTCCCAGTGCTCTCTCCCAGGACTGCCTGGCCCGGCACACGTTGGACCCCAACCTCAGGGCACCACCTGAGGCTCCTTCTCTGGCTCAGTGTTTTTTGCGGGTGCCCTGTGCTGACCCCCAGTGGGGCTGGGATGTCCTCCTTGGAGAAGGCGCCTGGGGCCCTGGGAGCTGGGCGAGGGCCTGATGGGTGTGCCCTCTGCCTCCACCACAGGCCCGATAAGAAAGTGACCACAGTCCTTTTTGGGTCACTTTCTTGGTCAAAAGAGGAACATGGTCTTGAGTGAAAAGGGAAGATATAGTGAGAACGGCCCCTGAGTGACTTGGTCAGTGCAGAGGATGGGACAGCAAATTATCAACACAGGGCCCTGCCTCCTACCGCCCTGGTCCCGGGGTGCCTGTGCTTTCCTGTTTACTACCTTCCTTTTCAAAACGTATTCCTCTCGCTCAAGATCCAGGGTTGAACCTGAAAACAACCCTGTGAGTCCCATTTTGTAGGTGGGAAAAGTGAGGCTCCAACAGAGCTGGAAGGGACAGAGAGGGGAAGATGCATGGGGTGGGTGGCTTCCTCTGCTCCCTTGGATGCTTGTGTTTTCCCTCATCTTAACCTCATCACTCTGTCCCATGTCTGCAGGCCCCTTGAGGGGCGGGGGGAGAGGGGTGTCTGGTTTGTCACTGTGCTCTCAGTGCTCCTGTGGGGTTTTGCTGACTGAATGAGTGAGGGTATGTAGATACGTAAGTCACAGGAGCAGGCTGCAGGGGCCAAAAAAGTGAGACCATACGGAGGCCAGGCTGCTTTTGCCTCTTACCATGTTCCTGGTCCTCATTAGTGCCAAGCCTGAGCCTTAGAGAAGTCTTCCAAAGCCAGCATTCACTCCAGGCTTACTACAAGCTGGGCAATAGGGTAGGCGCCATTATTGTACCCACTTCACAGATGAGGAAGCTAAGGCTTCCAGCAGAAAAGCATCTCCTAGACCTCTGACAGGATAGTCGGTGGTTCTGTGTAGGCCCCACTGGGAGACTTTTGGTCCAAGTAGTTCAGAGGCATGTGACTTCTGTTTTATCCCAAATTAAGAAAAAAAATTAATAATAACACACGAGAAAGTTCCATTTGGTCCAACCACCCAGCAGCAAACCTTCTGTTTTCCTTTGACATTCAAGTCTGTCTGTGGGGATTCTGCCTGGCAGCTCCTGCCAGAGTCTTCTGGGATCTCAGCAGAACTCATGTTGTCTAGATGAATACAAACGCCAGTCTCTGCAACCCCTGGCTTTTCTTTGGCTCTGTGGGAATGTTCACTCCTTTGCATTCCTCCAGCTGTGTATGGGAGTCCCTA
Organism: Physeter macrocephalus; assembly: GCF_002837175.3. Taxonomy (NCBI): domain Eukaryota; kingdom Metazoa; phylum Chordata; class Mammalia; order Artiodactyla; family Physeteridae; genus Physeter; species Physeter macrocephalus. The sequence goes on along the minus strand of NC_041219.1, from coordinate 43,076,546 downwards.
AGGAATTTCCTCTTGGCCAGTGACCTCTGAGACTTTAGTAAGCAGATCTTCCTGTTTGGCTCACTCACTCCTCTCCCCTCCCCAGGAGTCAAGCTTGAACTCAGGACGGCTGCTTGCAGGAGTAATCCATTCATCCGTTCAAAGGTATAAATTGAAGCACCTCATACATGGCAGGCACTGATCAGAATGCTAGGGATATAGATGTACCTTCTGTGTGGGCCTGCCACCCTCACGGATTTACAATCCAGCAGGGAAGACAGATATTAACACTGATTAAAACAGTGAGATATCACTTCACACCCATCACAGATCAGAAAGGTCAATACTCTCAAGTGTTGGTGACAATGTGGGGAGATGGGAGGCCCCAAGTACTGCTGTGGACATGTGAATTGGTGCAGCCATTCTGGAAATACCTGGCAGTATTTGGCAAAGTTAAATCTGGGACTACCTTGTCACCCAGACATCTTATTTCTGGATAATCATCCCATAAACACAATCATCTCATAAAAATCCCTGAGGCAACTTGGGCAGAGATGTTCACTGCAACGTTGCTAGTGGCAAAATGTAGCAGATCTGTGCTAGGGAAGCTGGAGCAGCATCAAGAAACAACATACAATGTCTATACAACCACGAGGAGAGGTAGATCGCAAAGTATCAATAGTAAAGAGAGCGAAATTTTCATTTTTGAAAATTAAAATGCATGCAAGAAGTCCTTAAAAGGAAATTTACAAGATTCCTGTGCATTGGGGGAAAGTGAATAGGAGTGGGGATAAAAACATAAAATGAATGAGAAAGTGGTCTTATATAAACTACCAAAGATGAATTGCTATACCCTGAAAGAATGTCAACTCAACCCTATGTAGCTGGTGGTCCATAGATGCTAAATAAAAACAAATAACTAAGCCTAGTAGAGATCATCTGAGGGTCACATCCCAGGCTACTCTGTGTCCCTAATTCTCCTTTCTGGCCTTGACCCGGTGCCCTGAAACCAGCCTTCCATGTTTGGACTCTCTTTTACCTTCCGGTGAGTTCTTTCCCAGAACTCTCCTGGGCCCCATGCAGATAGGACCATGTTGGATGCCCCAGAACCTCCAGTCTTACCTGACTCACAGGTGAACTCGGCTTAGGTCTCAAGTGGAGATTCCAGCTGCGCCTGAACCATGGACCCATTCACCCCCACCCCATGCTGTAATCATTTACCGGGTGCCTGCTTGCTGTCAGGCACAAGGAGCGTAAAGATGACTGACAATGACGAGAAGCACTTCTATTTCGCGTGCAGCGTGGCAGGCTCTATCCTCGTGCTTCGTTTATATCAACCCCCTCCAATCCATTTAAACTCGCAGACACTTGTGGCATTGGTTAGTTGATCACCGTGTCCCCAGAAAAAAATGGTTGGGCCGTCTACTAAACTCTTTACTTGATCTGTGTAAGTGGCAGAATTCCAGCTCAAGTGAACAGAGCCTAACTTGAGTCACCAAAACAATCATTGCCCTTGACCAACTCCCGGACTTGAACCCGTTTACAGACCCAGACAACTTGAATGAGGAGGGTGCTGGTTCCCCTTGAGGAGGGACCCCACTACACGGGCAGAAAGTTACCCTCTTTATCTTTCTCCCAGCCTTCCCCAAAGAGACTTCCAGCCATTTACCAGGGTGACAGTGTATTAGAGAGAAAAAGATAATCAGACTTTTCTGGCTCTGAATTGACCCTAATTCCAGGAGACCCAAAACGTCACTGTGGTCCACCACCAGAGTAAGGGCTTATGGAAGTCGGGTGATCAACGGAGTTTTAGCTCAGGTCTGTCCCACGCTTGGCTAAGTGGGTCCCCTTAACCCATCCTGTGGTTATTTCTCCAGTTCTAGAATGCATAACTGGAACAGACGTACTCAGCAATTGGCAGAATCCCCATAAGGCAGACACTGTCATTATCATCCCCATTTTACAGAGGGAAATACTGAGGCTTAGGAGATTAAATTACATATCCAAGGTCACACAGCTGGGAAGCTGGGATTCAAGCCATGGCAGTTCAGCTCCAAATCCATGTCCTTTAATCATTATCCTATAGTACCCTTAAGTGCTTACAGCTTCGTAGAGGAGAGAAGCAAGTACACAAATAACTGCAATGCATTGTAGAATTGCTGACAGAGATGAACGCAGGGGTTATGTGGGTCTGGGTGGTGGGATGGGGTCAACCAAGGGTTGCCAGCAGAGATGGTGTCTAAACACAGTGGTAAAGGATGAGCTGGAGTTAGTGGGACTAAGGTGGGTGGGGTAGGCAGAGGGGTCCTGTAGAGGAGAGGGGTGGAGGCAGGAACAGCGAGGGGGCAGCATGAGTGTCCGTGTGGGTGGCCCAGGCTGTGTGGGTGGCCCAGGCTGCGTGGGCTCAGGGGCAAGAGATCACGAACTCCTGGACGCGAAGGTGCCAGGGCGCCTGGAAGGGCTGCATGGGCCGAGTCCTGGTCCTGCCTCTGAGGCCCAGCCCGGCTGCCCAGACCCAGGCCCCTTCTCACACTGCTGCAGCCTGTGACATTCCAGAGCACCCCAGCATGTAGTTTCTGTACATTAGGCCTTGTGGGTAGTATTTAGCAATGCACTCTCATCCCCAAATAAACATATTTTGGGCTTTATTTTTGCTCCTTCTTTATTTATCTCCCTGGGCATCTCCCTGACCCCCATCCGAGGCCCTGGAAGGAGGGAGAAGGCTCTTCTGCAGCCCTTGGAGGGTGGGTGGCCTTTCGTTAACGACACTCATCCTGGTTACGTGGACTGAAGCGGCAGTCCTTGGAGACAACAGTTCTGTGGTCCTTTACAAACCAGTGGCAGCCTGGGAAGTGAGGGAACACACTGCCCCAACCCCCTAGGCCCCACCGCCGCCATGGATCCAGGAAGAAGGGAGGGATGGACATGTGTGGGGTGGTCCATTCTTTCTCTTAACCCTCGCTTCACCTGTGAGATAGGCAGTAGTTTAACCATTTCATAGAGGAGAAAAATCTGGCACAGAGAGGTCAATGAACTAGCCCAAAGTCGCACAGCAGCACATGGAGGGGCTGGGTTGAAGCCCCCTGCTGACTGGCTATGACACTCATCTTTTCCGCTAGCCCACCCTGTGGCTTGAAGCATGGACAGTCCAATGTCTTTAGGCTGGTGGAACCTGGAGGAAGAGACACAGAACGTACAGAAGAAAGAATCATCTTTTTTTTTTAAATTTAATTAATTAATTTATTTATTTTTGGCTGTGTTGGGTCTTCGTTGCTGCACGCACGGGCTTTCTCTAGTTGCGGCGAGCGGGGGCTACTCTTCGTTGCGGTGCGCGGGCTTCTCATTGCAGTGGCTTCTCTCACTGTGGAGCACGGGCTCTAGGTGTGCGGGCTTCAGTAGTTGCGGCACGTGGGCTCAGTAGTTGTGGCCCACGGGCTCTAGAGCACAGGCTCAGTAGTGTGGCACACGAGCTTAGTTGCTCCGTGGCATGTGGGATCTTCCCGGACCAGGGATCGAACCCGTGTTCCCTGCATTGGCAGGCGGATTCTCAACCACTGCGCCACCGGGGAAGCCCAAAAATCGTCATTTTTCTTCTCTCATTTAGTCTTGGTCCAAAGTGACTGTATGAAAATAACAGTAACTAACTTATTGAGTGCTTACTTAGTTCCAGGCACTGGAACTAAGAACTAAGTTCTGAGGACTTTATTGGTATGAAGTCCTTTAAACCTCACCACAGTTCTGTTGAGCTAGGTGCTACTGTGATCCTCATTTGATAAGTGAGGAAACTGAGGCACAGAGAGGGAAAGCAACTTGCCCAAGGTCACACAGCTCATGAGTGGCAGAGCTGGGATTTGAGAGCAGGCTGTCTCTGGAAACTACTCTTTTTTCCCCTTAATTAATTAATTAATTATTAATTGGGGGTAAAAAACTAATATAAAATTTACCATTTTAACCATCTTTAAGCATATAGTTCTGTGGCATTAAGTACATTCACATTGTTGTGCCACCATCCATCTCCAGAACTTTCTTTCACTTGCAAAACTGAAACTCTGTATTCATTGAACAATAACTCCCTATTTGCCTTTCCCCTCAACCTTTGGCAAGCAGCATTTTACTTTCTGTCTGTATGAATCTGACTGCTCCAGGTACCTCTTATAAGTGGAATCATACAGTATTTGTCCTTTTGTGTCTGGCTGATTTCACAAAGGAGAATGCCTTCATCCATGTTGTAGCATGTCTCAGAATTTCCTTCTTTTTAAGGCTGAATGATATTCCATGATATGTATATATCAGATTTTATTTATCCAGTCATCTGTTAATGGATACTGGGTTGCTTCCACCTTTTGACTACTGTGAATAATGCTGTTATAGATGTCGATGTACAAATGTCTCTTCTGAGACCCTGCTTTCAATTCTTCGAATGCATAGGAGTCCGGAGACCACTCTTAACCCCACACCCCCTGCCTCTTAGCAGAATCCCCATGGGGCTTGTCTGTGGCCTTCCAGCAGTAAGTCTGGCCAGGGGCCATTTCAGGGAAGTCAATGTGATCAGAGAAGATGCCTTTGTCCATCCTCCCCCACCCCCACCTCCCCAGATTGGTTTCTAATCAGCCATTCTCATGAAGGTGACAAGAAGCTGGGGAGCCATCTGCCTAGATGTGGTGTACCAAGGAGTGTGCGTGAACTTCCAGCCACAGAGGGCTCAGAAGCCGGACTCCCTGGGCCACGATCCAACCTTGATGCTGCCTGGCTTTGTGACCTTGACTAAGTTCCTGACTCCCCTTATTTGTTCAACTGTGTGATGGTGTCATCATAATCACCAGCGTCATACCCACCAGTATCTTTTTTTTAATAATAATGAGATTGATATTATTTATTTATTTATTAGTTATTAATTAATTAATTTTTGGCTGCGTTGGGTCCTCGCTGCTGCACACGGGCTTTCTCTAGTTGTGGCGAGTAGGGGATACTCATCGTTGGGGTGGGTGGGCTTCTCCCTGCAGTGGCTTCTCTTGTTGTGCAGAGCACAGGCTCTAGGCACGTGGGCTTCAGTAGTTGCGGAACGTGCAGTTGTGCCACAGCAGTTGTGGTGAACGGGCTTAGTCGCTCCGCGGCACGTGGGATCTTCCCGGACCAGGGCTCGAACCCGTGTCCCCTGCATCGGCAGGCGGATTCTTAACCACTGCGCCACCAGGGAAGTCCATACCCACCAGTGTCTTACTGTATGGACCACATGAGCAAAACATGGCAAGCGCTCACAACAGTGTCCGGCTGTAATTACAGGTAGAGCAGAGCCCAGTGGAGCGCCAAGCCCTCCAGCTGAGAGTTGAAACACCTAAGCCTCAGCTCTGCCACTTCTTGTGTGACCTTGGGCAAGCGACCTCCTCTCTCTGAGCTTCGGTTTCCTCATCGTTTAGAGATGATTATACTTCCCCTGCTTCACTCCTGGGGAGGAGATCAGATGAGACCCCGGATGTCTGTGATGCTTATCTAGTCACCTCACTGTCTTAGGCACCCTTGTTGCCTGTGTGTTGGTCCCGTGTTCCAGCTTGTGAGGGGCAAGGGCAGGGCCTCACACTTGACACCTCCCACTGATCCCTCATTAACTGGATGGGGTGCTTCTGGACCCCAGAGCTCTGTCCCCAGCCATTTGTAGTTGCACGGGCAGAGCCCCAACCTCAGGGAACTGAAAGGGAATTTATTGGCTCACACAGGGAAAAGTCCAGGTAGAGCTGGATGCAAGCGTCTGATGAGGCTCTCAGGACCCTTCTCTATTCCTTAGCTCTGCTTTCCTCCATTCAGGGCTTATTTCCAGGCAGGCTGTCTCTACATGACGGCAAAGACAGTCAGGTGCTCCAGGCTCACAGTAAACCAGTGAGCAACCTCAGTGGAAAGAGAGTTTCTTTCTCTAAATAGTTCCAGCAAACATCCTGGGGCTGCCTCCCACTTTCTGAAGTTAATCTCAGACCATCTCAGAACATATCCTGGGATTCTGATTGGTTAGTTCCATGTCATGTACCCACTCCAGACTTGGGTGGTTCGGCCCCACTTGAACCCTGGGAACTTGAACCGTGACCCGTGTCTCCCCAAAAGAGAACTGAAGTGCTATTATCAGAAGCCAGGGCAGGCAGAGACTACAGGTGACGAATACAGGTGTTAAGAGCCATGGTCAGGAAGCCTAGTTTCTGTTCTAAGCTTGATCACTTATCCCTGTGTGGCTTGGAGAAAGTCACTGGCCTTCCCAGCCTCAGTTTCCTCATCTATAAAAGGGGGTTTGACTCCATCATTGGGTCCCCAGCCTGACTGCTGCTGGAATCTCCTGGTGAGCTTTTTTTAAAAAAAAATAATTTATTAATTTATTTATTTTTGGCTATGTTGGGTCTTCATTGCTGTGCGCGGGCTTTTCTCTAGTTGCGGAGAGCGGACGCTACTCTTCGTTGCGGTGCGTGGGTTTCTCATCGCAGTGGCTTCTCTTATTGCGGATCCCGGGATCTAGAGCACAGGCTCAGTAGTTGTGGCTCACGGGCTTAGTTGCCCCGCGGCATGTGGGATTTTCCCGGACCAGGGCTCGAACCCGTGTCCCCTGCACTGGCAGGCGGATTCTTAACCTCTGCGCCACCTGGGAAGTCCCTCCTGGTGAGCTTTTAAAAATGTAGATTCCAGAGAGTTCCCTGGTGGTCTAGTGGTTAGGATTCAGGCTTTCACTGCTGTGGCCCGGGTTCTATCCCTGGTAGAGGAACTGAGATCCCGCAAGCCCTGCAGGCCATGTGGCCAAAAAATAAAAAATAAAATAAAATAAAATAATAATAAAAAAGTAGATCCCTGGCCCCATCCTAGACTGTTCTGATTCAGCAGGTCTGGGGTAGGACCAAGGACTCTGCATTTCGGACAAAAACCTCAGAGGGTTCCGATTTGCTTTTGGATGAGATGAGTCCCAAGATCTCTCGCATTCTTATGTCCTCTGATTTTAGAGTCAATTAATATTGGCTAAAAGGCTGAGCAGGCAGACACAGCAATGTCCCCCAAATACTCCACCCACTCCCCCGCACTGGCCTGCACCCTTTCACTTGGGCGGGGCCTGTGACTAGTTCTGGCCAACGAGATGAGTGAAAGTACATGTGTCACTTTCAGGTTATGGCAGTTAAAGCCCAGGCCCCAAATGTCAGTCACTGTCCTGTCTGCCTTGATAATTTGTGAAGCAGAACCTGAACTGCCAGGTCACTGCCGCACACAGCAAAGACGTGACAGTAGACACAGGGGTTTCTGCCCTCTGGACTTGGGCCCTGATGTTCTAACCGCCCTCCTTTCTCAGCTGAATGGGAGCCTCCAGTGTAGAGCAGTGGTGGCCCCAGGGGAGGAAGCAGGAAGGCTGTCCAAGGCCAGAGGCATCGTAGGACATTGGAGAAGTCTGGGTGTGGATTGGCTGGGTGGCCCAGAGCTAGCTGATATTCATGTAAGGCATTAGGGTCTGGGGAGAGCTATTGCTCCCAGATGAGGTGTTCAACCTTATCCGGGTTGTAGGGCAAGCCCCGCAGGGACGAGTGAGTCACCCAGAGGCCTGAATACCCCTGATGCCGAGGAAAATCCATCCAGATCGAGGTCATTTCCTTCCATAGAGTATGACTTCAAGTGGCTTTGAGGATGTTTACACCAATGGATGGTCAGTCCCTTCAGAGGTGACCCCTTGTTGGATTTGGCAATTTTCCCTGTGATCTTAGAAAAAAACATGACTCTGCTTTTCCATGGTACATTCTGGCATGTGTGGGTACCAGGTTATACTTTGCATTTGGGGATCTTACTGCAGAGAAGGCCTCTACCCATGAGATTAAAATTTAGCTTTAAATTTTAATTTATTACATTTTGATTGTTATTATTTATTACAGACACAATGCATTAAATTTCCATTTTAAATTTTTTTTATTAAAAAAATAATACATTCCCATAATATAAGTCAAAAGATACAGAAGGATGTACAATGAGAAGCAAGTCGTGTTTTTAACCCTGTCTCTCAGTCCCTCAGTTCCAGAAACAGAATCCAAGGAAATTTAAAGAAAAACTTGCTAGTAATAATAGGGACCGTTTATTAAAATTTGCTGTGTACTGGGTGTATAGTAGGCATTTTCCATACACCATTTTACCAATGTCCACGGTGGCCCTATAAAGGTGGTATATTGCAGAAGAGGAAACTGACCCTTTGACAGGGGAAATCACTTGTCCAAGGTCACACAGAGAATAAAAGGCAGAGCCAGGGCCAACATCATGCTTTTTCCCAATGTGCTGGCTGCCTTGCATTATCACTAATTAACATTGGTGTAATGTTTTTCTATTTATGAACTGTGTCACAAGATATTTAGGCCTCATGACAATCCTTTGAGGCATATGGGGAAGACATTATGGTTGTATCCCGAAGACAGATGAGGAAACTGAGGGTCCAGGAGGTCCCATGTTTGTTTCTAGCCACCGTGCGTGTCTTGGCCCTGTGCCAAGGGCTTTATAAACCTTAACGCGTTTAATCCTAAAAACAGCCCTTGGACTTTTTGACTTTAGAATTGAATAAAGCGAGAGTCCGAGTGGTAAAGGTGACTTTCCTAAGGCAGGTATCACAAGTAACTGGGGCAACCAGAATTTAAACCCTGGTGGGCCTAACCTCACAGTGATACTTTTAAAATCATCAAGCACTATGACTTGCAGAGATGGAAACCCCTTGCGTTTTCCGTTGGACTAGCCCATTGATCCTCACATCAAAGCCAGGAGGGTAGTGTTATTAACCCCAATTTCCAGGTGAGGAAACTGAGGCGTAGGGAGCTGAGGCAGAGTGCCCAGTCACACAGCTAAGAAATAATAGCGGCAGGATTTGGGGCTGCTTCTGACCCTCTGCGGGCTTTCCCCCACACCCAGTCCCGGATCTGGGACCTGCTCCTTCTCATGACGCCGCGTCCTTTTTTCACGTCTGCGGTAGTGATTTCACCAGACCGTGTGAGCACCTGACAGGAGTCACGCGGAGTGAGGGAGAGGGTCAGTCCAGAGGTCAGACGAAATGACCTCTAGCAACCCTTCAAGCCTCAGTTTCTGTGATTCAGTGCCGTCAGTCTCACCTCGGCATTCCATTTATGCCCCAGTCCTCATTTCTCCAGCTCCCGAAGTTTCTAAACTCCTTTTACCCTTGGCAGAAATTTTACAGACCACTCCGAGCTCGGTCAGAGCGGGAACCTGGCGGACCTGCTGCACCTCGGCAACCATTGCTTGTCGTGGGGGTGGGGGTAGGGGAGGGGCGGAGAATTGATCTCAATTTACATAAACGTGCTCATTGGTTCATGCGACAGAAGTGGGCAGGCTCTATCAATCCACCTGGCAGAGGGTGAAGGGCGCAGGACTTCCTGGCAGGAGAGGTGGAAGGACCACCCCGCGCGGTGAAACAGGCGCGGCGGTGTTTGTGGGTCAGAGGTGCCAACCAGCTAAACCCGGTTTACAGCCGCTCCGCAAGTGCGGCCTCGCTGTAAATGTGAATCTGCTGGGGCAAGACACAAAACACAGTCACAGGACTTCCCTGGTGGCGCAGTGGTTAAGAATCCTCCTGCCAATGCAAGGGACACGGGTTGGAGCCCTGGTCCCAGAAGATCCCACATGCCGCGGAGCAACTAAGCCCGTGCAACTTAGACCGTGCACCACAACTACTGAGCCTGCGCTCTAGAGCCCGTGAGCCACAACTACTGAGCCCGTGTGCCATAACTACTGAAGCTCGCATGCCTAGAGCCTGTGCTCCGCAACAAGAAAAGCCACTGCAATGAGAAGCCCGCGCACCGCAACGAAGAGCAGCCCCCGCTCGCAGCCACTAGAGAAAGACCGCGTGCAGCACCGGAGATCCAACGCAGCCAAAAATAAAATAAATTAATTACTGAGCCTGCGCTCTAGAGCCCGTGAGCCACAACTACTGAGCCCGTGTGCCATAACTACTGAAGCTGGCATGCCTAGAGCCTGTGCTCCGCAACAAGAAAAGCCACTGCAATGAGAAGCCCGCGCACCGCAACGAAGAGCAGCCCCCGCTCGCAGCCACTAGAGAAAGACCGCGTGCAGCACCGGAGACCCAACGCAGCCAAAAATAAAATAAATAAATAAATTAATTAATTAAGACACAGTAACATTAGGGAAGGGCAGGAGTGGGAGGGAGATTTTTATTGTAAAACCTTTTATGCCCAAACTGTGAACCTTGGGAGCTTATCAAAACATATATACACATATTTAGTAAAAATAAAATATAAATTAAAAATATACATACAGGGCTTCCCTGGTGGCGCAGTGGTTGAGAGTCCGCCTGCCGATGCAGGGGACACGGGTTCGTGCCCCGGTCCGGGAAGATCCCGCGTGCCGTGGAGCGGCTGGGCCCGTGAGCCATGGCCGCTGCGCCTGCGCGTCCGGAGCCTGTGCTCCACAACGGGAGAGGCCACAACAGTTAGAGGCCCGCGTGCCGCAAAAAACAAAACAAAACAAAAAAAACACATACATGTGTGTACGTATAATTTTTGTATGTATATGTATAATTCTAATTTTATATTTAATTTTATTTTAAATATATATACTTTTAAAATTTATGTTATTAGGCTCCCAAGGTGTTTGTGTATGTGTGTTCCACATATGTGTGTGCAGATAGTTAGAAATCGATATGCCTATAGATATAGATAATAGATGAATAGATCATCTTAAGACACTACCAGAGACTTATAAACTCCAAACTTCTTAGCCTGGAATTCCAAGCCCTCTGCAACCCCCCCTAGCCATCTTCTCACCTGCCCATCAAACCTGAGTGCAAAGCTACAGCCCGTGGATTGTTCTATGTGCCCGATCCACCTTTCTGCCCCTGCATCTTTGCCCTTGCCTCTCCCTCCACATGGGATGCTCTCTCTCCTTACAGCTCCATCTTTACAGTTCCACCCAGCTTCAGGGATCACTAAGAGGCCTCCTCCTCCTTGACCCACAGTCACAATTGATCTCTGCTTCCTCTGTGATCCGAGGGCACTTGGTTTGTACTTGTTAGAATGTCCACCAGAATGGCTCGCCATGGTCCCCATTGGTTCATTAGCCCAGAGCTGCAGTCTGGGCCCAGTGTCATTGATTGATTCAACAAACATTTATTGAGCACCTCCTCTGTGCCAGCCACTGTTCTAAGCACTGAGAATAGAGCAGAGAACCAGCCCCATAAGTTCCTGCTCTCCTGGAGTTTATGGTTTGTTTTTTGTTTTTTTTTTCCGGCACGCGGGCCTCTCACTGTTGTGGCCTCTCCCGTTGCGGAGCACAGGCTCCGGACGAGCAGGCTCAGCGGCCGTGGCTCACGGGCCCAGCCGCTCCGCGGCACGTGGGATCTTCCCGGACCGGGGCACGAACCCGTGTCCCCTGCATCGGCAGGCGGATTCTCAACCACTGTGCCACCAGAGAAGCCCTGGAGTTTATGTTTTAGTGAAGGTAAATGTTAATGGATAAACCAAGGCAGTGTATAATTTGTCAGGCTGAAACACACTCATGAAAAAAGCTAAAGCAGGAGAAAGGGGCTGCCCTGTACAGGGGGTGTTGGTTCTCATTCAGATTAGGGGTTTAAGGATGGTTGTATGGAGGTGACATTTTAGGGGCGACCTGAATGAGGTAGGGAAGGCAGCATCAGTAGTGTTCCAGGCTGAGAGAGGGAATGGCCATGTGTCCAGTCAGTGCCCAGCAAATAGACATTGAATTAAACTGGACAATGGAGTAGGGGGAGAGGAGACAGTCACAGACCCAGGAGAGAGTAGGGGCAGCTTCTTATATTCTCCAGGAGAGGCGAACTTGGTCTCTACCCAAGTGACTGAGCTGTAACCAGTAGCACACTTTGGAAGCCGCACCAAACAAGTTAAACTTCTCTAGGAAGGCAGCGTGGAACTGCTAGAAAGAGAGCCTGATTCTCAGCTCCATCCTGGTTTTGGCCCTTGTCTATGTGACCTTAGGAGCCACTTAATCTCCTTAAGCCTCATTTTCTACCCTATCTGTAGGGTGATAACACCCATCTTGCTGACATAGGGACCATTTCTTCATCCCTAACCGTGAACTAGGTCCTGTGTTAAACTGTTCCCATACCTTATCTCACTTACTACTCACAACAACATTTCAGTAACTTGCCAAAATCTGCAACAGAATTCCATTGATGTGCCATGAAGGTAATGTCATGACTAGTATTTTCAAAATTGAAATAGATTAGAAAATATCAGAGTACTGGGGGGATACCTGTTTCATTTACGTAAGAGTATTTGTATTACAAAATATATTTCTTATAGTGGGTTGGGGGTAAAAAACAAAAACTCTAAAAACAGCCTTGGGTAAAATGCCTGCTGTAGCATTTGGCATGTAGGATTTGCCACAGGCAGGGCTGCTATGGGAATGTAATGAGTTAGGCAGCACACCTGGAATTGCTCAGTGACCCTGGGTCCTAGGACCTCCATGCTGGACCGATGCTAACAGCGGAACTGCTGGATTCATAGTTCTTATTACGCTTGCATGATGATGACGATGATGGTGATGATGAAGGTCCTAGAAGACCATACCCAGCCTGATCTCTCTGTTGGGGACTCTCAGGCCAGCCTCTACCCACTGTCTCCATCTCCAGACTAAAAAGCAGTAGAAGTGAAAATTATGTTCACAGAAAAACCTGCACGTGGATGTTTACAGCAGCTTTATTCACAATTGCCGACACTTGGAAGCAACCACGATGTTCTGCAGTAGGTGAACAGATAAATAAACTGTGGTGCCTCCAGACAATGGAATATTATTCAACACTAAAAAAAAAAAAGAAGAGCTATCAAGCTACGAACAGTCATGGAGGAACCTTAAATGAATTATTACTAAGTGAAAGAAGCCGATCTGAAAAGGCTACATTCTGTATGATTCCAGCTATATGACATTTTGGGAAAAGCAAACTATGGGGACAGTAAAAAGATCAGTGGTTGCCAGGATTTGGGGAAAGTGGGGGGAAAGGGATGAATTGGTGGAGCACAGGGGATTTTTAGGGCAGTGAAAAAACTATATGATTCTATAATGGATACATGTCATCCTACATTTGTCTAAACCCACAGAAAGTACACCACCAAGAGTAAACCCTGATGTGAACTGTGGATTTGGTGATTATGATGTATCAGTGTGGGTTCATCAGTTGTAACAAATGTACCACCAAAAAGGGTTCTAGTTGTCAATTCCTGTGTGTGTGTGTGTGTGTGTGTGTGTGTGTGTGTGTGTGTGTTTCCCCACACCAAGAAGCACTGCTCTGGATACCAGCTGTGTGCCCTACAATTCAACTCAATTCTGGCACTATTACCTGGAGATGGTGTCAGATCCCACAGGTTAAGGGCTCAGTCTTACAAGACCATTCCCTTCCCCCACTTTAGATGCCAATCACAACTCCAGGTTATCACCTGTGCTTCTGACCAACTGGCTATAGATCGGAGCTTCCAATGACTTCCTCACTGGGTTCAATTAATTTTGAACTCAGGAAACCCATTTATTCAGTAGACCACTGATTTGTTATGAAATAATGTAAGTCAGGAACGGCCAGATGGAAGAGCTGCATAGGGCTGGATATGGGGAGAGGGGGCGTAACCCCCATGCTTTCTCTGAGTGCACCACCGTCCACATGTCTCCCAACCTGGAAGCTCTCTGAACCCTGTCCTTTTTGGGTTTTTATGGAGGCTTCATTACCAAGGCTTGCTTGATTAACTCACTGGCCATCGGTGGCCTGATTCACCCTCCAGTCCCTCTCCCCTCCCTGGAGGTCAGGGGGCTGGGAGAGAAAGTTCCAACCCTCTAATCACAAGGATGGCTCCCCTGACAACCAGTGCCATCCTTAAGTGGGGTCCAAAAGTCACGACAAAAGACACCTTTTTTGCTCTCTTCACTTAGGAAATTCCAAGGGTTCTAAGAGCTGTGAGCCAAGAACTGTGGATGAAGGCCAAATATATATACGAAAAATATATTTTGGTTATCTGAATGACCAAATACATGTTTCTTGTAAACCACAATGTCTCAACCACTCTGGTTGGGGACACGGATAACGGGGAGGCTATGCATATATGGAGGCAAAGGGTATCCGGGAAATCTCTGTACCTTCCCCTCAATTTTTCTGTGAACTTAATCATGCTCTAAAAAATAAAGTCGGGACTTCCCTGGTGGCACAATGGTTAAGAATCCACCTGCCAATTCAGGGGACATGGGTTCGAGCCCTGGTGCAGGAAGATCCCACATGCCCCGGAGCAACTAAGCCCGTGTGCCACAACTACTGAGCCGGCGTGTGTATCAGTGTGGGTTCATCAGTTGTAACAAATGTACCACCAAAAAGGGTTCTAGTTGTCAATTCCTGTGTGTGTGTGTGTGTGTGTGTGTGTGTGTGTGTGTGTGTGTGTTTCCCCACACCAAGAAGCACTGCTCTGGATACCAGCTGTGTGCCCTACAATTCAACTCAATTCTGGCACTATTACCTGGAGATGGTGTCAGATCCCACAGGTTAAGGGCTCAGTCTTACAAGACCATTCCCTTCCCCCACTTTAGATGCCAATCACAACTCCAGGTTATCACCTGTGCTTCTGACCAACTGGCTATAGATCGGAGCTTCCAATGACTTCCTCACTGGGTTCAATTAATTTTGAACTCAGGAAACCCATTTATTCAGTAGACCACTGATTTGTTATGAAATAATGTAAGTCAGGAACGGCCAGATGGAAGAGCTGCATAGGGCTGGATATGGGGAGAGGGGGCGTAACCCCCATGCTTTCTCTGAGTGCACCACCGTCCACATGTCTCCCAACCTGGAAGCTCTCTGAACCCTGTCCTTTTTGGGTTTTTATGGAGGCTTCATTACCAAGGCTTGCTTGATTAACTCACTGGCCATCGGTGGCCTGATTCACCCTCCAGTCCCTCTCCCCTCCCTGGAGGTCAGGGGGCTGGGAGAGAAAGTTCCAACCCTCTAATCACAAGGATGGCTCCCCTGACAACCAGTGCCATCCTTAAGTGGGGTCCAAAAGTCACGACAAAAGACACCTTTTTTGCTCTCTTCACTTAGGAAATTCCAAGGGTTCTAAGAGCTGTGAGCCAAGAACTGTGGATGAAGGCCAAATATATATACGAAAAATATATTTTGGTTATCTGAATGACCAAATACATGTTTCTTGTAAACCACAATGTCTCAACCACTCTGGTTGGGGACACGGATAACGGGGAGGCTATGCATATATGGAGGCAAAGGGTATCCGGGAAATCTCTGTACCTTCCCCTCAATTTTTCTGTGAACTTAATCATGCTCTAAAAAATAAAGTCGGGACTTCCCTGGTGGCACAATGGTTAAGAATCCACCTGCCAATTCAGGGGACATGGGTTCGAGCCCTGGTGCAGGAAGATCCCACATGCCCCGGAGCAACTAAGCCCGTGTGCCACAACTACTGAGCCGGCGTGCCACAACTACTGAAGCCCGCACACCTAGAGCCCGTGCTCCGCAACAGGAGAAGCCCACAATGAGAAGCCTACAGACCGCAAGGAAGAGTAGCCCCCGCTTGCCGCAACTAAAGAAAGCCCGCACGCAGCAACAAAGACCCAACGCAGGCAAAAATAAGTAAATAAATGTAGTAAAAATTTTTAAAAATAAAGTCAGCCTAAAAAAGGGCAGGAGAGGGCTCCCCTGGTGGCGCAGTGGTTGAGAGTCCGCCTGCCGATGCAGGGGACGG
>NC_041219.1:43023290-43060724 GCF_002837175.3 Physeter macrocephalus | reverse complement strand
TGGGCCTGTGAGCCGTGGCCGCTGAGCCTGCGCGTCCGGAGCCTGTGCTCCGCAACGGGAGAGGCCGCAACAGTGAGAGGCCCGCGTACTGCAAAAAAAAAAAAAAAAAAAAAAAAAAAAAAAGGGCAGGAGAAGGGTTGCTAAGAACTGGGCCCCTGGAGTCAGGTATCCTGGGCTGGAAGTCTGGCTCCATCACTATTAGCTCTGTGAAACTGAGCAAGTTACTCAATCTTGCTGTGCTTCAGTGACCTCATTTGTAACGTGGGGAATGTAAAGAGACCTACCTCATAGCGCTGTTGCAAGGATCACATGAGGGAACATAAGAAATGTTCTCAGAAAGTGCCCGGCACATATAAACATCACCCGTTACTGTCCTCTTAAAGGCCATGGGAAGCCACGATGGAGGGACCAGAAGCAGAGGAGGTAATTTCCAGCCCCCCGGAGACCACCTTAAAGCCAGACACTGCCATTCACAGCACCTGCCCCCTGCACGGGTGCTTCTAGTAGCTCGAAGACTTTGCCGCCTGTTTACCAGGAGGCACCAGCTGTGAGCCTCCACCTCACGTGCCTTCGATGGCATCTCCCTATCTTGCCCAAGCACTTTGTGGTTTTGTCTCCATCTCCTTTGGTTGCATGACTTTGAGGTGCAGAGGCTTCTCTTGGGCAAGAGTAGTGCTTCCTCAATTGGTCTTCTCTGCTCGCCAGGGTCTTTGGCCCTGGCTGCCTCAGCCTTGCTACAAACCCTCTCTTATCTCCAGAATCTTCCAAGTCACTCTGTCTCCACTTTGGCCAAGACAACCACGTCCGCACTTAGGCCTCTCGAGTTTGTAAAGCACTTTTCCACGTATTTTATCAGGTGAGCCTGATGCGAACTATCTTGTTAGATAAACGGGGCACGGAAACACTGAGGCCCAGTATAGTCAAGTGACTAACTTAAGATCACACAGCGAGGAGGTGGCAGACTTGGGACCAGTCCAGCCCTCTTTTCTATGTAACAAGAAACCACCATAATCCATGTGTGTGGCACCTATGGTGTGCCAGGCACTGTGGCGGGTTTTTACCTGCATAATCTCATTTAATTCTCACCAGTGCTTCTCAAACTTTACCATGTATCCGAATCCCCTGGTCGTGATGTTTAGATGAAGATTCTGATCCAGCAGGTCAGGGGTGGGGCCTGAGATTCTGCATTTCTAACAAGCTCCCAGGGGATACTGAAGCTGCTGGGTTAAGTGGACTTACAATTTGAATAGCTGGGGTCCTCTCAGTGTCCTCAGACGTAGGGATCACCCCCCCCTCATTCTTTCAGGTGAGCGAATGTTGGCTCCAGGTGGTTAAGAGACTGCTCTGGACCACCCAGCTAGCAGGCGGTGGAGCTGAGATTCAAACCTAGGCATTCAGGTGCCTGATCCAGGGTGCCTGCCTTTTATATCCCAGCTGCTTCACACTGGGGGTCAAATCGTTGGCTCCAGATCGCTGACATCCTATGATGTCACCTGACTCCATCATCACCCCGCTGGGCTGGGCGGCTACCTACCATGGCTTCCCCATCTGGGAATGGACTTCACACCACATGGCCTGACCTCCCAGCAAGGGATACGTTATGACCGTAAAGTCCTTTGCCACACAGAAGGCCCAATGTTAAGAATGCACCCTCAAAGGGAAGAGAGGCTAAGAGACACTCCCACACCAAATCAAAGAGGCCACGCTTGGCTGTGGGTGCCGTGCTGGGCCCAGTGAGTGGACGCCATGCTCTGTCACAGCATGGGCATGGGACCAGGGCACCTTCAAATACCTGCTTCCATGGAACTGGAAAAGGCAGAGACTATTTTTATTCTTTTTCCTTTTATACCAGCTTTATTGATCTAGAATTCACGTACCATAAAATCCACCCTTTTAAAGTGCACAATTCAGTGGTTTTTACTGTAGTCACAGAGTTGTGCAACCATCACCACTATCTAATTCCAGAACATTTTCGTCATCCGCCGAAGAAATCCCATACCCGTGAGCAGTAACTCCTCTCCCCCTCCTCCCCTCAGCCCCCGGCAACCACTAATCTACTTTCCGACTCCATAGATCTGCCTATTCTGGACATTTCATAGAAATAGAATCATACAATATGTGACCTTTTGTGTCTGGATTCTTTCACTGATCATCACGTTTCCAAGGATCATCCATGTTGTAACATGTGCCAGAACCTCATTCTTTTTTATTGTCAGATAACACCCCGTTGTACGGAACGCCGCATTTCATTTATCCATTTCTCAGTCCATGGACATCTGAGTTGCTTCCTTTCCTTGGCTATTAGGAATAATGCTGCTATCAACATGCATTAACATTCGTGTACAAGTTTTTGTGTGAACATACGTTTCATTTTTGTCAGGTGCATACCTAGGGGTGGAATTTCTAGGTCAGACGGTAACTTCATTTGAGTACTTTGAGGCACTGCCACACTGTTTTCCAAAGTGGCTGCACCATTTTACAACACCAGTGATGCAGCAGGGTTCCAATTTCTCTGATATTTGGATTTATTCATTTCCTTGTAAAGCTTCTCAGTGGGAACTGAGACTCACTTGGGCAATGCAGTGTGGAATAAACAGCCAGCATCGGTGCCGTGCTGAAGCAAGTTTGCCCTTGGAAGCAAGCAGGCTTGGCCTGGAGGGCTGGTCCTCCCACTGAGCTGTGTATTTTTGATAGTCACTTAACCTCTCTGAGCTGATTTTCTCTCTTGAGACCTGAGGTGGGATCTAATAGTAGAGATCACAGGTAAGTAGAGTTTGAGAAGCTTTGGGCAACCTTGTCCTTTACTTATGTATTTATATTTATATTTTTAAAATATGACTTGAATATTTTATTTCATTTTTAATTGAAGTATACTTGATTTACAATGTTGAAACTTATCCTTTTTTTTAAAAAAACATCATCGACTCCCAAAGGCCTGATTCTAAATTCACCCTTGCCCTAAGAGGGACCCACTGGTGGTAAAGAGCAGCATATTGGAAGACAAATGGGTCTAGATTTAAATCCCTGCTTTGGGGCTTCCCTGGTGGCGCGGTGGTTGAGAATCCGCCTGCCGATGCAGGGGACACGGGTTCGTGCCCCGGTCCGGGAGGATCCCACATGCCGCGGAGCGGCCGGGCCCGTGAGCCATGGCCGCTGGGCCTGCGCGTCCGGAGCCTGTGCTCCGCGACGGGAGAGGCCACAACAGTGAGAGGCCCGCGTACCGCAAAAAAAAAAAAAAAAAATCCCTGCTTTGTCTCTTACAGTCTAGGAGGCCTTGGGCTTGTAAACTTTACCTTTCTGACCCTCCAATTTTTCTTCTGTGAAAAGGAGATTAGACACCACATCCCAGGGTTGTTGTCAGGATAAAACGTCTTGTGGTCAGCATGCAGTAGATGATAGACACTATTTTTAAATTAATTAATTAATTGTTTTTGGCCCAGCCACACGGCTTGCAGGATCTTAGTTCCTCAACCAGGGACTGAACCAAGGCCATGGCAGTGAAAGCACCGAGTCCTAACCACTTGGCCACCAGGGAGTTCCTGATAGACACTATTACTAAAACACGGAAGACCCATTCACTCCACTAGCATTGATCCAGATCCTGTTAAGTGTCAGTTGCTGTGATACTAAGGTGATTTTCAGGTCTGCGCCCACAGATTTGGGGGACCAGACAAATAAACAAAGAACTGTGTGACAGTGTGACCAGGGCTATCAAGAGGCGTGTTTAAAGTTCTCTGTGACTGGAGAGGAAGAGGCACGGCAGGCAGGAGGAGTGGCCACAGGAAGGTCTGGGTGGCGCTGGGGCCGGTGGGGGAGGCCGCTTTCTACAGGGTGGATGGTGGGGTAACATACTCCCAGAACTTTGTCTCCTCTAGGCTAACACCCCCTCCCCCTCTGCCGCCCCCATCCAGGAGCCAGAAGTGGCCTGTCTACACTGAGGCTGGAAAGAGGGCAGACCTTTGGCTTATAAATCCAGATCAGGTAAAGGCTCAACGCCCTTCCTGAGCATACATCCAAACCTCTGTGTATCCAAGGCCCGGTAGCCATAGGGCACTGTGGACGCCATGAAAAGTGGATTTATAAAGGGAAAAGGGAGATGTGACATAAACTGGATTGGGGAGGGAGGCAGAATGGCACAGAGAAAGGGGCTTCAGATTATGACTCTGCTGTTTAATAGCCTGTGACCTCTGGCAAGTCAAAACTGCTCATTCTAGCCTCAGTTTACTCACCTGCAAAATGGGGATAATCACAACCTTCCTCGAACAGTAAATGTCAAGATGAAGCGAGGCAGCATGAGAATGCAGTTGCAAAAGCTAAATGCTATAAACCTGCATGAAAGTTGGTTGTCATCTGATGAGTGGATAAGCAAAATGTGGTGTATCCATACAATGGAATATCTTTCAGCAATAGAAGGAATGAAGTACCGATACATGTTCCTGCATAAATGAACCTGGAACACTCATGCTAAGTGAAAGAAGCCAGACACCAAGGACCATATATTGTATGATTCCATTTACATAAGCTGTCCAGACTAGGCACATCTATAGAGACAGGCGGTAGATTAGTGGTTGCCTAGGGCAGGGGGAGGAGGTTGGGGGGAAATGGGGATTGACTGCTAATAGATATGGGGTTTCTTTGGAGTGATGAAAATGTTCTGGAGTTAAATAGTGGTCATCGTTGCACAACTCCATGACTATACTCAAAATCACTGAATTGTACACTTTACATGGGTGAAAGGTCTGTGCATTATATCTCGAAAAAGTTCTTAAGAAAAATAGAGGCATGGTTATTTACTCTCCAGCACCCATCTGTGGAAAGACACCATGCAACAAACACAAATGAATAATTGTATTATCTAGCATTGATGTCATGCTTTCACATCTATTCTTTTTAAAAAAATTTTTATTGAAATATGGTTGATTAACAATGTTGTGTTAGTTTCAGGTGTACAGCAAAGTGATTCAGTTATATATATATATATATGTATATATATGTATATATATTTAGATTCTTTTCCCTTATAGGTTATTATAAGATACTGAATATATTTCCCAACAGTAGTTCCTTGTTGGTTATCTACCCCCTATATGGTAGTGTGTCTATTTTAATTTTTATTAGCTTATTTATTTGTTCATTCACTTTACAAACATTTAACCGTGCCGGGTCATGGCGATACAGGCACAAACAAAGCAGTGATCTGTGCATAGGAAGCTCCTGGCTCCTTGTTCGGAAGCAGGCAGGCTGATGGTACAAGGATGCTATGACAGAAACAAGCCCAGGGTGCTATGGGAAGAGGACCTCCGTACCAGGTAGGAAGATCTGAGAGGCCTCCTGAAGGAGTCACCCCACTCAAAGGCTCAAGACGAAGTGGGGGAAGTGTGTGTGCATTTTGAGTGATGGCAGGGAGACCAGGGTGGGCCCTAGACAGAAAAAGGTAAATTGGGCTTGGGAGCCCATGCACCAGATTCCTGGCATGATGTTTGTTGAGTGTGTGCTAAGAGAGAGGCCCTGAGTACTATTCCAGGAAAGGAGAAGGCATGGTCCTGTGCTCAGTAGTCTTTTTTTTTTTTTTTAAGATGTGACATATTTTATTTTATTAATTAATTTTTTTTTTTTTTTTTTTTTGCCCGTGCCATGCGGCATGCGGGATCTTAGCTCCCCGACCGGGGATTGAACCCGCGCCCCCTGCAGTGGAAGCCTGGAGTCTTAACCATTGGACCGCCAGGGGAGTCCCAGTAATCATTTGTTGAATGAATAACAAATTTATAAAATAAGGATCCTCAGGACCCACCACCTAGGATACTGATTGAATGCAAATCTCCCCAGAGATTCCAATGTCCACTGGAGTGGAAGCTTCTCAGTAGGACCACAGGTCACCTGATTAAGCCCAGTGTTTGCCCCACTTAAAGATGATGCAAACCACTGGGAGGGCTTGTTAACATGCAGATTTGGATTCCGTGGGTCTGGGCTGGGTCCTGAGACCCCGGGCTTCTAACCAGCTCCCAGGTGAGGCCGGTGCCGCTACGCTGCTGGTCCGGAGACCCCAGTTTCTGCAGCAGGTCCTCGTCCTTTCCTACCCCTCCTGCCTCCTTGACACTTCCCACCCAGGCACCGATCTGCTGAGTCCTGCACAGTCTGTGTCTTCTCCCCACTGGGGCTTGCACCCAGTTTTCCTGCCTGGAATAAGCTTCTCCTCCGCCTTCCCCTAGATGTCCTTCTTCTGTCCCTACACACCCCTCAAGTGCTTATTCTTTGCAGCCCTTACCAGGCTGCTCTGTTAGCACCGGTGAGAGGATCATCAGAGCAGAGGCTGAAGCTTGTCCATCACCAAACCCCAGCATCTGGCACAGGGTCTGGCAAATAATCCACCCTCAGGAAATACTTGGGGAATGAAAAATGAACCTGCTAGAGAAGGTAAAAGAGAAGATGGATGAGGATCATCATCATAGCCAACACTCTTTGGCACTTACTCCGCCCTGACTCTTGTGGGTGTTTGACATGCATGATGTCGTTTCATCCTCACAGCAACCCGGTTTTGTAAGGAGTATCATCGTCCCCATTTTCCAAATGAGGATACTGAGGCACAGTAGGTGGTAGAGTCTGGATTGTGACCCAGGGGGCAAAAGACAGGACACGATGGAAGGGGAAACGTGTGGTCAGAGGATGCTGTATGTCAGGAGGAGGGAGAGGTCGCTTTCTAGAGGAGGATCGGGGTCTGGACGGATGGGTTGGGGCCGGTGGGCAGAATCGCCAGAGAAGGTATGAAAGCAGTGGTGTGACAGTGGCCAATTCGTAGAATGGGCAGGTTCAGTGAGCTGCTGCTGCTTGGGGGGTAAGTCCCTGCAGAGGGCCGGGGGATGACAGGTCTTATCAGGAGACTGGAGATAATTGCATGCAGCCCAGGATACCAGGCTAGGAGTTTGGGCTTCACAAGGAAAACACTGCGAAGGTTTTTGGCCGGAGAAGGGCAGAATGTAATCTAGGCTCTTTGAGGGCCAGAGCAGAGTCTACGAAGACAGAGCATCAAAATGAGAGGTTTTGGGCTTCCCTGGTGGCGCAGTGGTTGAGAGTCCGCCTGCCGATGCAGGGGACACGGGTTCGTGCCCCGGTCCGGGAAGATCCCACGTGCCACGGAGCGGCTGGGCCCGTGAGCCATGGCCGCTGAGCCTGCGTGTCCGGAGCCTGTGCCCAGCAAAGGGAGAGGCCACAACAGTGAGAGGCCCGCGTACCACCAAAAAAAAAAAAAAAAAAAAAAGAGAGGTTTTGGATTTTGTGCAGTGAGCACACCTGGGTTCAAATCTCAGCCTCACCACCTATTAGCTGAACAACCTTGATCAAGTTACTTAACTTCTTGTGCTTATTTTCTTCTCTGTAAAATGAGGAGAAAAAGTCATGATGATTGGGTTGTTGAGAGTAATAATGAACCAATAATAATCATAAAGTTGTTATCAGAACGTGAGCGATCTAGTATAATCTTGGACAAGTTACTTAACTCCTCTGAGCCTCGGTTTCCTCATCTGTGAAATGGGGGAGAATAATAGTACCCACATCAAAAGACTGAGATGAGGATGTAATAAGGCAATGGATGTGCCAAGTGCTTAGCTCCATGCCTGACACATAGTAAGAGTTCAGTAAGTCTGTGCTGAGCTGATGCTCATAGCTGGGCTTCAGGACATCAATCTTGGGATGTGGAAAATACCAGTGGAAATGGGAAGGGACAGTGGGGGAGAGCCCTGCTGGGAAGCTCAGGTCATGGTCTGGAGGGGAGGAGGGGAGGGCAAGTGCCAGAGAGCAAGGAGATGCTGGGGAGAAGGAAAGGAAGGCTGGGTGAGGTGGGGGTAAGGGGAGTGAGGAGTGGAGTCGGGGAGTCAGGGAAGAGAAAGGACAGGGGAGCGAGAGGGGCCTCTGGGCTTGAGTCTGGTTGGCATGGAGAGGCTGGCAACGTGAGCAGAGCTGGGAGTCAGGTGTGCAGACAGGTTTGGCAAGAACCACATTATTACACAACTGAACAATAGGGAAATGCACCAAGAATCTTGGGTAATAAAACTGTAGGCGATTTAGATGTTTTTCTTTATGCTTAAAAATTTTTTCTAGGTTTAAAAAATGAGCGCAAAAAAAAAAAAAAAGACTGAAGGGCACATGCAACAAAAGAAAAAGATAGGCAAATTGAACTTCATGAAAAAAAATTCTGTGCATCAGAAAACACTATCAACAGAGGGCTTCCCTGGTGACGCAGTGGTTAAGAATCCACCTGCCAGTGCAGGGGACATGGGTTCGAGTCCTGGTCCGGGAAGATCCCACATGCCTCAGAGCAAGTAAGCCCGTGCGCCACAACTACTGAAGCCTGCGCGACTAGAGCCCGTACCCCACAAGAAGACAAGCCACCGCAATGAGAAGCCCGCACACCACAATGAAGAGTAGCCCCTGCTCGCCGCAACTGGAGAAAGCCCGCGCGCAGCAATGAAGACCCAATGCAGCCAAAAACAAACAAACAAACAAACAAACAAAACACTATCAACAGAGTAAAAAGGCAACCCAGAGATTAGGAGGAAATACTTGCAAATTATATATAGAAGATATACAAATGGCCAATAAGCGCATGAAAAGATGCTCAACATCGCTAATCATCAGGGAAATGCAAATCGAAACCACAATGAGGTACTATCTCACACCCATTAAAATGGCTACGATCAAGAAAAAAATTTTCACCTATTTTCCTGTTGTATATATCGTCTTTGTTGACAGTACTTTAAAAAAAATTTATTATTACAGAAAATAAGCAGAAGTGAGGATGTGGACAAATTGGAATCCTTGTGCACTCTTGGTAGGAAGGTAAAATATATAGCTGCTGTGAAAAACAGTATGGTATTCCTAAAAAAATTAAAAATAGAATTCCCATATGATCCAGCAATTCTACTTCTGAGCATATACCAAAGAACTGAAAACAGAAGAGATATCTGTGCATCCATGTTTATAGCAGTATTAGTCACAATAGCTAAAATGTGGAAGCTACCCAAGTATCCATCAATGGATAAAAGGATAAGCAAAATATGGTATGTACATACAGTAGAATATTACTCAGCATTAAAAAAGAAGGAATTCTGACATATGCTACAACATGGATGAAAGTTGAGGACATTATGCTACGTGAAATAAGCCAGTCACAAAAAGGCAAATACTGTTGATCCCACTTAACGAGGAGTGACAGACCTAGAGTCAAACTCATAGGGACAGAAAGTAGAATAGTGGTTTCCCAGGAGGTGGGGGCAGAGCAGGAGAGGAGGATGGGGGGTTATTAGTTACTGGGTATAGGGTTTCAGGTTTGCAAGATGAGAAGAGTTTTGGAGCAGGATAGTGGTGATGGTTTCACAACAATATGAGTGTCCTTAATGCCACTGAACCGTACACTTAAACCTGATTAAGAAGGTAAATTTTACGTTATGTGTGTATTTTTAACCACAATAAAAGCAAATTTAAAAAAGGAGACTGAACATCAGGAAGAGGCTGGTGTTGGAGATACGGATTTGCGAGTCATTCAAATGGCTATAATATTTAAAAGTGGGGGAGTGGGTTAAAAGCCCAGATCTAGGACGGAGGAGAAGGGGGAGAAGAGAGCTGAAAATAGTGGTCACCTCAGTATAGTACGTAGCACATATGCTCTGCAGCTCCACTGACATGGGCCGAACTCTGACGCCACCACTGTGTGAACTTGGCAAGTCACTTAAGTTCTCTGAGCCTCCTCTTCCTCATGTGTAAAATGGAGATAATATTCATCTCTAACCTCACAGTATTCTTGTGAGGATTAAATGAGATGATATTTAAACAAGGCATTTAGCACCGTGCCTGTCACATGGTAAATCACTCAATAAATGTCAGCCTCTGGCAGAGGCGCTATTAAAAGTATTTAAGGACAGATACAACCCAGGTACCAACCAATTGGAAGAAACACCGCCTTCAAAAAACAGATGCAGCCCAAACCTGTGCATTCCAGCAATCATGGAAGAGAGAAAAGGGAAGGTGATCAGTCCTTCTGGGGAGTTTCTAGAAAGTCTGTGCTGGGAGGAGGGGATGTTGAGCAGTTTCAAATTCCATCTAGGAAGGCAAGATCTGAGTGAGGCATTGGGCTTGTGGACCACGGAGGGGCAGTTTTCAGAGAGAGAGGGAGGGGCCCAAGGTGAGTGAGAGCAAGGTGAGGTATCCCGGAACCTCATGCAGATGCTGTGATTTAAGGCTCACTTTCTGGAGAAGTCTGCTGATGAGAAGGAGGGGAGAACGAGGAATGTATCCCCCATTAGAGTATTTTCACTGCCCTAAAAATCCTCTGTGCTCTGCCCCGTTTGGCCCTCCCTCTTCCCAAAACCCCTCGACAACCACCGATCTTTTCATTTTCTCCATAGCTTTGCCTTTTTCAGAATGTCATGTAGTTGGAATCACATAGCGGGCAGTTTTTTTCATATTGGTGTCTTTCACTTAATAATTCGTGTTTAAGCTTCCTCCACGTCTTTTCATGGCTCCAGAGTTCATCTATTTTTAGTGCTAATATTTCATTGTCTGGATGTACAACAGTTTATTTATCCATTCACCTACAGAAGGACATCTTGGTTGCTTCCAAGCTTGGGCAATTATGAATAAAGCTACTATAATCATCTGTGTGCAGATTTTGGGTATATGTAAGTTTTCAACTCCTTTGGGTAAACATCAGGGAGCACAATTGCTGGATCATACGGTAAGAGTACATTTAGTTTTCTAAGAAACCACCACACCAGCTTCCAAAGTGGCTTTGTATGCCCACCAGCAATCAACGAGAGTTCCAGTTGCTCCACATCCTCACCAGTATTTGGTGTTGTTAGTGTTTTGGATTTTGGCCATTCTAATGGGTGTGTATCGGTGGCTCATTGTTGTTTCAATTTGCATTTCTCTGACATATGTGGAGCATCTTTTCATATGCTTATCTGCCCTCTGTATATCTTTTTCTGTTACGGTCTTTGTCTTGTTTTTTAATCATGTTATTTCTTTTCTTATTGTTGAGTTTTAAGAATTCTTTGACTAGTTTGGATAACAGTCCTTTTTCTGGTTTATTTTTAAGACAGAGAAATCTCCAGGTATGTTTATAGGTAGATAAGCTGCCATGATGCTGAAGAGAAAAAGAATTAGCAGGAACACAAAACTATATATACTATATATTTGAATTTTATTTTGTTGTGTTACTTGTAACTTTTAATTTTATATAATTACAAACTTAAAGAAAATTGCGAGAATAGTACAAAGGACTCCTACATACCTTTTACCAATCTTTGCCCATTGTTTACATTTTGCTCGAAGTTGATTTTATTATTTTCCTTTTTTTATTGAAGTACAATTTACAATCAGTACAGCACACAAGTCTTAAGTGTACAAATCAATGAATTTTACATGTGAATACCCAGTGTAACCACCAACCAGACCAAGATATAGAACATTCCAGTATTCCAGAAGGTTCCCTTGGGTCCTTTACCATTCACTAACTCTCTTCAAAGGGAAACTCCTGGCTTCTCTCACTAGAGGTTGATTTTGTCTGCTTTAGGACTTCACAAAAATGGAATCATACAATATCTACTTTTTTTTTTTAATCTAAACTCTTTCACTCAATGGTATGTCTCTGAGATTCATTCAGTAAAAAAAAAAAACAAAAGAACAGCTTAATTGAGATATGTCACATACCATAAAGTTCATCCTTTTAAAGTAAACAATTCAGTTTTTTTTTGTTTGTTTTTTTAGCATGTCACAGAGCTGTGCAACCATCTCCCACTATCTAATTTCAGAACATATTCATTGTCTCAAAAATAAAACTTGTTCATACCCATTAGCAGTAAATTTCTATTCTTTCCTTGCCCCAGCCTCTGGCAACCACTAATCTATTTTCTATCTCCAAAGATTTGCCTGTTTTAGACATTTCAGATGCATGAGATTATACACTATGTGGTCTTTTGTGACTGGCTCCTTTTACTTAGAATAATGTTTTTAAGGGTTATCTATGTTGTAGCATGTGTTAGTACATCATTCCTTTTTATTGCTGAGTAATATGCCATTGTAGAAATATGCCACAGTTTTGTTTATCTACTCATCAGTTCATGGATATGTGGTGTTATTAGTGTTTCTGTGTTTTTTACACATAACACTAATTTGTTCTTTTTTATTTCTGTATGGTAGTCCATTGTATGAACATTCTCAATTTATCCATTGTACTGTTGTTTTTTTTTTTATAAATTTATTTATTTATTTTATTTTTGGCTGCCTTGGGTCTTTGTTGCTGCGCACGGGCTTTTCTCTAGTTATGGCGAGCGGGGGCTACTCTTCCTTGTGGTGCGTGGGCGTCTCATTGGGTGGCTTCTCTTGTTGCAGAGCACGGGCTCTAGGCGCGCGGTTTTCAGTAGCTGTGGCACTCGGGCTCAGTAGTTGTGGCTCGTGGGCTCTAGAGAGCAAGCTCAGTAGTTGTGGCACACAGACTTAGTTGCTCCGCAGCACGTGGGATCTTCCCCGACCAGGGCTCGAACCCGTGTCCCCTGCATTGGCAGGTGGATTCTTAACTACTGCACCACCAGGGAAGCCCCATTGTACTGTTGATAGGCTTTTCTTTTCCTAGTTTTTGGCTGTGTTAAGCTGCTATGAACACTGCCTTCTTTTTAATGTTATTTATTTATTTATTTATTTTAGGCTGCTCTGGGTCTTCATTGCTGCACGTGAGCTTTCTCTACCGGAGTGAGCAGTGCGCGGGCTTCTCATTGCGGTGGTTTCTCTTGTTGCAGAGCATGGGCTCTAGAGCACAGGCTCAGCACTTGTGGCGCACGGGCTTAGTTGCTCCGCGGCATGTGGGATCTTCCCCCACCAGGGCTCGAACTCATGTCCCCTGCATTGGCAGGCAGATTCTTAACCACTGCGCCACTAGGGAAGTCCCTGCTCTGAACATTTTTGTACTTGCCTTTGTTGGGCCTGGGCACTCATTTCTGTTGGGTACATAGTTGAGTGGAATTGCTGATCATAGGTTATACAAGTATATTCAACTTTAGTAGATACAGCCAAACACTTTCCCTAAGTGGTTGTAGAAACTTATACTCCCACCAACAATTTATGAGAGTTTCAGGAGCTCCTCATCTTTGCCAACACTTGGTATGTTAATTTCAGCCATTTTTGTTGGGGTAGTGCTAACTCATTGTGGTTTTAACTTGCATTTTATGTTAACTAATGATGTTTAGCACCTTTTCATTTGCTTACTGGCTAGTTATCTTTTTTATGTAGTACTCATTCAAATCTGCCCATTAAAAAAAAATTGGTTTGTCTGTCTTTTTCTTAACATAGATGTTCTTGATAAATTCTGGATACACACCCTTGCTTATATATAATGTACTGTAAATATTTTCTCCCAGTCTGTGGTCTGATTTTTCACTCTCTTAAATGTATCTTTTGATGAATGAAAGTTCTTAATTTTTTTTTTTTTTGCGGTACGCGGGCCTCTCACTGTTGTGGCCTCTCCCGTTGCGGAGCACAGGCTCTGGACGCGCAGGCTCAGCGGCCATGGCTCATGGGCCTAGCCTCTCTGCGGCATGTGGGATCTTCCCGGACCGGGGCACGAACCCGTGTCCCCTGCATCGGCAGGCGGACTCTCAACCACTGCGCCACCAGGGAAGCCCCCAGTTCTTAATTTTAATGAAGTTCTATTTAACAAATTTTCCTGTGGTTCCTATGGTTTATAATTTTTGTGTCTTAAAATTTTTTTGCCTACTTCAAGGTCATGAAGAACTTTCTTCTAGAAGTTTTATTGTTTAATTTTCACATTTAGGTCTTGGATTCATCCTAAACTATTTATCTCAAAGGTATAAGACAAGGGGTGAAGATTCATGTTTCCATGTGCAGATAGGCGATTGACCTAGTACCATTTATTAAAAAGACCATCTTTTCCCCACTTATTTTGCAGTGGCACCTTTGTAATAAATCAGATGACCATATATATGTGGATCTCCCAATTTTATTTTAAATATGTGTGTGTATAAAGATTTGAAGGAAATGAGATTTGTTAACAGTTGCTACAGTGTGGTGGTAAGGTTGTGGGTAATTTTGATTTGTCTTCTTTCTGGTATTTTTCTACACCAACCGTAATACTATTTTAATACTCAGACAAAGGAGATAAAATATTTTTCTAAAATATTACAAGGGTAAAAAAAAAATATTACAAGGGTAGACACCATTGAGGGTGCAGGTTCTGGGAGATAGAGGAAGGGTTAGGCTGGACAGTAAGTAGGAGGGCTTCCTGATTTAGGGAAGGATCCAGGCTAGTAGAAGGGGAGGAGAGAATTCAGAGTTTGGCTGACAGGTTATCTTCTGAGTGACCTCAGTTTCCTGGAAAGGGTGGTGTAGGAGGCTGAGGGTGAGGAAAATGGAAATGATCATTATCCATAATGTTGTGTTGTAAGTACACATTGCTTAGCAGCTTATAAACCACTTATAGGCCTGCTTCTGTGTTCCTCCCAACAGTCCTGCGGGCTGGGCAAGCCCCCGTGATTACATCCATTTTATTTATTTATTTATTTATTTAAATTTATTTATTTTTATTTTATTTATTGTTGGCTGTGTTGGGTCTTCATTGCTGCACGTGGGCTTTCTCTAGTTGCCGCAAGCGGGGGCTACTCTTCATTGCGGTGCGCGGGCTTCTCATTGCGGTGGCTTCTCTTGCTGTGGAGCACAGGCTCTAGGCGCATGGGCTTCAGTAACTGTGGCACGCAGGCTCAGTAGTTGTGGCTCGCGGACTCTAGAGCACAGGCTCAGTGGTTGTGCATGGGCTTAGTTACCCTGTGGCATGTGGGATCTTCCCGGACCAGGGCTCGAACCCGTGTCCCCTGCATTGGCAGGAGAATTCTTAACCATTGCGCCACCAGGGAAGTCCCTACAACCATTTTACAGATAAGGAAACAGATGCTCTCTGAGTCCTGTTCAAGCATCCACTAAGGACCATTTTATGCCAAGCCTTGTGTCAGTTCTGGGTCCACAAATAAGGCATACTTCCTACCTGCCCTCAGGCAGCTCCTAGCAGAGAAAACAGTTAAGGACATGGACAATTAAAATCTAGTGTGTAAATACCATGAGAGATAAATTCAAGATGATGTAGGGGTGGACTTCCCTGGTGGTGCAGTGGTTAAGAACCTGCCTACCAATGCAGGGGACATGGGTTTGAGCCCTCGTCCGGGAAGATCCCACATGCCACAGGGTAACTAAGCCCGTGCACTACGACTACTGAACCTGTGCTCTAGAGCTTGTGAGCCATAACTACTGAGCCCGCGTGCCACAACTACTGAAGCCCACACACCTAGAGCCTGTGCTCCGCAACAAGAGAAGCCACTGCATGAGAAGCCCGCGCATTGCAGCGCAGAGTAGCTGCCGCTCGCTGCAACCAGAGAAAGCCCGCGCGCGGCAACGAAGACCCAATGCAGCCAAAAATAAATAAATAAAAATAAATTAATTAAAAATAAAGATGACGTGGAGGTGAGTCTTTTTCTCCCAGTTTTGAAAAAATTATGCAAGTGATATATGTGTTAGAAATACAGATAAGAAAAAGAAAAAACTCAGTCACAATCCTTCTGCCAAGACATAACCCCTACTTACACTTTGATATAATGCCTTTTAAACCTCATTCTCCCTCTGAGACATACACACATGTACACACATAACACACACACAAACATTACAAAAAAATAAATGAAATCCTGCTATCATAGCATTCTATAATTTGCTCTTCCTCACTTAGTATATTTTAAGTCAGTAAATACAAATCTACATACAATTTTTGATGCTTTTCTGGGTACTATTCAACATGTGGATGTATCAAAATTTATTCAACCTCTTACGTTGTACATTTATTTCTAATATTTAATGACTATAAACAATGTTGTAAAGAACTTTTAAACCCATTTTGGTGCACTTTTCCAATTATTATTTTATGATTAATTATCAGAGAAAATTGATCAATTTACTTTCCCACCTGTATCTCTAAACCTGGCTAACAGTGGACATTTTTATTTTATTTTATTTTAATTTGATAGGTGAAAAATGGCATCCCGTGTAGTTTTGTTTGCATTTCAGATGACTAATTTTTTCATAATTACGGGCCATTTATATTTCTTCTCTTTTAATAGCCTGTTCCTTTTTTGGCTATTTTTATTTTGGAGTATTGGGGGTTTTTCTTATGGAAGCAGAAGAGCTCTTTACATATTGTTGATAATAATTCTTTGTCACAGAATTGCAAAATCTTTTTTCCGGTTTTCTCTTGCCTTTAGATCACACTTTTTTTGAAGCTCATTTGGGAGAATAGTCATGATAGGAAGAACATTCCAAAAGGAAAGAGTAATGAGAAATTTGCCCTCTTAGATATAAAATGTGTTATAAAGCTACCATCCTTAAAGTATTGTGGAACTGGCACAGGAACACACAGAAAGGTCACTGTATACAACTCAGAAACAGACCCAAGAATATATGAGTTCGGTAGGTGATGGTGGTGTGTGGATAGCTGGCTATTACAAACATTATATTCGATTTCTTTCCCACTCCAGAATTAAAATGAATTCCAGATGGATTAAAAATGTAAAAAAATCTTAAAAAAACAAAATTAATCCTCTTGTTGTGGGCAGTAACCAGGGAAAAAAAAAATGTGCTTTGCCTACCTAAAAAACCCCAAGAAAACATTTTGCAACAAATACCCGAAAGGAAGTGTGCGAGTTAACCACGTGGAGGTAAAGAGAGGCTCGGAAGGGCACTCCAGGCTCAGGGAACCCGTTCGTGCAAAGGTCTGGAGGCTGAAAGACGGCAGCATGCCCACTCTAAAGAGAGGGTCAGAAATCGAACTTAGGGCTCACAAAACGGATACGGGGCTGAGTCCAGGTCCGCCCCCACAGGCCTTCTTAATTGTAAAATAGCACTTTTCCCATATATGGTACTTAATGTCTGTTCTGGTAGAAAGACATGGGTCAGGGAAAACAGCTCGCGGGGCGGGGTGTCAGAAACCCGGACTTCCCCAGTCTGCTCCCGCCTGGCCTCGCCCTGGGTCAGGCAATGCGCCAAAATCCCGGCCGGGAGGCCTCTGAGAGTCTAATCCTCCTGATTGGACTCTCTCTGTGTCCATCCTCCTCCTGGAACCTGGCTGTTTGTTGGACCCGCCCTAGGGGGCGGGGCTCCCGCCTAGGAAGCGCGGGGGAAGGTGGAGAGGGTGGAGGTGGGGGCGAATGGGGAGAATGAATTCCCACCCCTCTGTCCCCATAGGCTCCGCCCACTGCCTTCCCACAAGTCAAGATGTCTGTCCATCATAACCAGAAGCGGGCTGGAGTGGGTGAGACAACTCCGGAGGCGGGTTCGTTCCGCCAGGCTCCGCCCCGCAGCCGGCGCCCGGCTCGGAATGGGCCCGCGCGGAGAGGGCGGGGCGGGAAGGAGGCGAGGAGCCGAGCAGGGTGCGGTGAGGCGCTCATATCACCGCGGTTCCTGAGCAGGGCACCGAAGGCTGGGCGAGGCTTACCTGCTGCAGCTCCCGCCTCGCGCGCTCGCCCCATCCCGTAGTCGCCCGAGCGCTCGAGAAAGACCTCTCGGGAGAAGCAGCGCTTGTTCCCCGGGGCAGATCCAGGTTCAGGTGAGCGAGCCCCACCGGCGGGTCCCGCCCCAAGCAGGCGGGCGGCTACGGGACGCGCGGCGTCTGGGGCAAGCGGGCCGACGTGTGATTCTTGGCCTCCGCGCGGCCGGCGACCGGCGCGGGCGGGCGCGAACGCTGCGGGGCCGGTCCGGGGCACCGCATCCTTCGCTCCGGGAGGGTCTCCGGGACCTCTGCGCGGACGCTCGGGGAAGGCGCCGATGGAAGCGAGGCCTCGGGGAGCAGAGGAAGGCTTCGGGGCCGAGCGCTCCCCGGAAACCCTCCGTTCCCCCCGCCCCCCCCCCCGCTGGCGCACTCCGCCAGCCGGCCACCCGGGAGGAAGGCGCCGATGGAAGCGAGGCCTCGGGGAGCAGAGGAAGGCTTCGGGGCCGAGCGCTCCCCGGAAACCCTCCGTTCCCCCCGCCCCCCCCCCCCGCTGGCGCACTCCGCCAGCCGGGCACCCGGGAGCCTCGACCTCCCCCTGCTGCCGGGGCACGCGCCCCGCCCTCGCCTCGCCCAGTGCCCAAGTTGGGCAAACTTTTTAACCCCTTCTGGGGAGCCTCTGTCCCTTGGACCCAGCCGCACGGGTGAGGGTAAGGTGGGAGGCTCGGGGCGGGGGCTCCTTTGGAAGTTGCCGGGCGTTTTCGAAACGGAGGTAACGGGTAGGCGGGGACCGTTTGGCAGCTGTCAGGGCGTCCTCCTGAGTCAGAATCGGACAATCCTGCTGCAGACATTGCGGTCTGATGTTTCAGCCCTCCGCTCCAGACTTCCTCATTCGGCCGGCTGCGATCGGCTGGGCGGAGGAGGGAAACCGGGAGAGGTGCGGGTGGGTGCATGGGAAGGGGTACCCGGCGGAGACTGCGGCTCGAGGCAGGAAAGACTCCCCTCCTCCCCCACAGATCCTCATCCGTTGACTTTTGACTTCTGATCCCCGGGAGAGGAAGGCCCGCGCCAATGTCCGCGGTCCCGGCGCGCACCTGATTCCAGCGCACCTGCGGGCCGCCCCAGCAGGGCGGGGTCGGGGAGAGCTGGGCCCTGCGCCTCTAGGAT
Source organism: Physeter macrocephalus (assembly GCF_002837175.3). Taxonomy (NCBI): domain Eukaryota; kingdom Metazoa; phylum Chordata; class Mammalia; order Artiodactyla; family Physeteridae; genus Physeter; species Physeter macrocephalus. Next base: position 43,042,033 of record NC_041219.1, on the reverse strand, counting down.
CCGGCCTGGGCTATTGCATCGTTCCCGTTTGGGCCAGATCCGGGGTTTTCTACTTACCTCCCACCCCCAGCCCTCCCCATTTGTCCCTGTGCAGGGTCCTCACCCCATGCTATCCTGGGGCCACGCCGAGGGCGGGACTGCATCCCCCCATCGCATGCCTCCCGAGAACCCCCGTGTCTCAAACTGGCCGAGTACCCTCCTGGACCAGGTTGCCGGCTGTCTTGAGGCGGGGGCAGGGCGAGCGTCGGGGCTGCTGTCTGCGGCCCCACCCAGCCGGTGTGGGGAGAAGGTTCCCGGGAAGTCCCAGGTCCTGGGGACCGGCGGTTCTCTCCGCTGGGCAGTTGAGAGGCCCAGTCGCTTCTCGGTTCAGTGCACCCTTTCCTGGGTTTAAAAGGATTGCAAAGTAACTGTTGAGTAACTGTCGAAGGGGAAGAGCCTTAGCGCCTTCCTGGAACACTGTGGCCATTTCTGACTATCTGAGCCTGTAACCTCACCGGGTGCTTTATTCCCTTTTTGGTAAGGAGGGAGGCTGCTTTAAGGCCTATTTAGACAGTTACTTGATTAATATTAGTCAATTTATGTGCAAGGCTGCTAGGGGTGGGGGGAGGGTACACAGATGTGTAATTGAGCAAATATTTAACTGGCTTCTCTGTGCCAGGGACTCTGCCAGGTGGTAGGGGGGTGAGGTTGAACAAGACCTGGCCCCTGCCCTGGGGCATCTAGGGGAGAGCTGAAACAAATCTGCAGATGACTCTAATGTGAGGCGAAGATGACAGAGACCCCAGAAGGGTGCTGTGAGTCATGGGGATTGGGAGAAGGGAGCCAGCCTATCCGCGGGGGAACCCAGAGGCCTCTGCCCAGGGGCAGTTGACAGTCCTCAGGGGGAAATAGCGGCCCAGTGACTGAAATACAAAAGCAGCCTGTGATGAGTGTCCCAAGCAGGCCGCAGACAAAGGACTCGAGGAATTCTGAGAGGGGGCCACTACTGTCTGGGATGAGGAGGGAAGCCGCCCCCAGGAAAACCAGGGCAAGCATTCGGTGTCGGGAAAGTGAGGACTCATTTAGTGGATAATTGAGGGGTAATTAAAAACATCAAGAGATTGCTCCATGTAATTTGAGAGCCGCTGTGCCCCCAGATGGCTGCAGGGTGACCCTGAAAAGCTCTACTCTTCACATTCAGCAAGTCCCGGCAGTGCCCGTGGGCAGATCCAGGTGCTGGGATTGGCAGGCTCTGTTTGGGGAAGGGCAGCCCAAGAGGTGCATTCTGTGGGGCTCCTAGTCTGAAGGGCACATGAGGGTAGAGGAAAGAGAGGGGCAGGGCTTTCTGGGTTTTATTTTCTATTTTTAAACTTTTTAACCTAAGGTGTTGGAGATGGGACAACTTCCCTCTTACAGGATGAAGGACGCATGTTAATCACAGCCTGCCTCTCGCCCGTTTTTGCTCCAGAAAACAACAAAACAAGGATCTGTTAGGGCTTTTTAGAGGGAGAAAAGCACACTCAAAAAATGCTGCATTGTTGTGTTGCCTGGTGGAGGGTATTGCTAGAAGCCCGGCTAGCTGTGCTTTCTTCACTTCCTCTTCCAGCTAATCCTTCCATAAAGTACTTAAGACAGCCCTTACCAGCTTGACATCTTTATTTCAAAAGGAGAGGAGGGCTTGGCTGTTGTTTTCCTCTGAGCCTGGCCCTACCCTTCTCTTGGAGGGGGAGAAAGAGAAACCCAAGGCAAAGGGAAAAAAGAAAAAAAAAAAAATCCATGCCTTGACAGCTGCCTCCCAAGCATCATGTTCCAAAAATATTTAGAATAACAAAATCTGTGTGTCGTCTTAATTAAACAAACGTCCTAATTTGCTGAGCATAAAACAGCATCTCTGCCCGCAGGGGCAGGAAGTGCATTTTCCCTTTGTGCAGCCTCAGAGAGTCACTGCCTCTCGGCTTTAACCCTTGGTGTGCTGAGCCCCTGGGCTTAAGCCCTCTGGCGACAATGGCGTGGAACCCTGGCCGCCCCCTGGGAAGCAGTGAGCCTGTGACTTACGGAATCCCGTTCTTTAGAGCTGGGAAGAGTGGGGTCGTGAGCTTTGGCACTAGGCAGAGTTCAGTTCCTGACCCTGCCACTTATATGACTGTAGGCAGGTCATGTCACCTCCCTGAGCCTCAGTGTCCTCGTCTGTAATATGGGAATCATGGTACTTATCCTGCAGGGTTAGATGTAAGAACTAAAAGAAATAAAGTATATAAAGGGCCTGATATATAGTGACTATGTACGTTTTTAACTTAACTCCTGGGTTGTCAGGTGAGGAAACGGGAGGCGGGGTAGATGGGTTTCCCGGCTCTTAGCACTTCTAAAAATGGCGTGCTGTGTGTGTGCAGTACTCATTGACCACAAAGCCCGAGCGGTAAAAACACAGGTGCTTCCGGAGCCCATGTGCCGATGCTTTTGGATGCTCTTGGGGATGAGCTTGTGCTCACTAGCCTCGTTGCAGGGCCCTGGCCCAGGCAGAAGGTACACAAACTCACTGCGATTTTAGTTCTCAAACACGGTTTCCGTGATCTAGGAGAGAGCCAAGGGGTGACATGGAAAGAGCACTGGACTCAGTGTCTGGAGGCCTGGCTTCTGGCTCTGGCTCATTTGATTTTGGTAGAAGGTGCCATATCGCTCCATAAAGGCATCATACCAGTTTATGTGTCCACCAATTATACCTGAGAGGGCTTGGGAAACTGAAACATGCGCTTTGATTTCTCCGAGATTAATTTTAATTTCTCCAAGATGCCCCAGTTTCTTAGGCACTCTCATGCCCTGTTGGTGGGAGTCTAAGTTGTAACGCCTCTCTTTTTAGGAGGTGGTTTGGCAGTGTCTGCCAAAGCATTGTCTTACTGACTGATTTCTAGGAACTCACCCGGCAGATAAACTCAAACGTGCAAAAGGAAATGTCCAAGGATATTCTTTGCAGCATCGTCATAGAAAAAGACAGGAAACAAGCTAACTGTCCATTAAGAGGGTCAAATAAATCATGGCACAGCTGTACAGTGGGAATCCTTGCAGCCCTTAAAAAAATGAGGCTGACCTATAGGTACCGATAGGCCATACTCTTCAAGATATATTGTAAGTGGATAAAACTAGAAGCAAAGTAGGATACATGTTGCTCTCTTTTGGGTGAAACAGGGTACGTCGCCTGGGCTCTATGCACGGAAAGCTACGGAAACCGGGGTAATAGTGGTTGTCTCTAGATAGGGCCCAGGAAGCCGGAGTCCGGGGTGAGCATTACTTTTTTCACTAAGTGCCTTTTTACATGCATTGCCCTTAAATAGTCAAAAATTCAAAATTTTCTTAGTTTTATTATCTATACAAATAAGGGGTTGGCTGGCCAGTCTTAGAGGTCTCCGCTTTAAAATGCATTTTGCTCAGAATCCCAGATTGCACACCGAGTGCCTATTGTATGCAGGGAAGGAGGAAGGGTGTTAAAAATGGGCTGAATTTTGCTCTGTGGTTGGAACATTTTTGGGCCTGTTTTCTTCTCCATGATGTCATATTATCACCAGAGTAACCCCTTTAAACAAATGTCTACTCTGATCCACTCCCTCGTGTTCTGGAAAATGGTAGATGATTGCTTTTTCTCTGCAGTATGAGAAAAGGAAGCCTGCAAGATGTGTCTGGAAAGTATTTCAGGATGCCCCTTTGCCAGCTTTCCCACAATCCCTCTGGCTCCAAACGGTCCTCTTGTCCTTGCCTGGGGAGACCACCCTGACCAGAAGACCAGACCTTTATTCTCTTGCGTCCTCCTCATTTGGAAACTTGGGGTCATTGCAACCCACCCCATCTCCGGTTGTCCCTCACACATCTGGCCTGTGGTTTTTATGTAGTAATAACATTGGAGAAGCCGAAATTCTTGAGAAAATGTGATCAGAGGGGTGTTTTGAATTGGAGGGCCCCGATCCCCCTCTCAAGGAGGACTGCCTTAGTCTTGCATGATGTGGACCCCGGAGAAGACGTAGGCTCTGCTCACCACCAAGTTGGTGCTTTCAGCCGGTGGAAGACCCCTTCAGGGTCTCGGGCAGGGCTGTGTCCCTCCCAGGCAGCCTGTAGGCCTCCTGGAAAGATGGCGTGAGTCACACATGAGTATCCCAAATGAGCCTGCGTCTAAAATGGGCCTGCCACCCCATGGGCGGGCGGTTTGCAGTCTGGATGCCAACCCGTATCTGCTCTCTCTGTCCGCACCTGCCCCTGAGGTTTTGAGGGCGTCAGATATTCGGGGAGCAGGAGGGGAGCTGCCCCCTTGCGTCTGATGCGGGTCTCTTTAAAAAGTAACTGAGGCAGGCGGGCCGCTGTTGGAATTTTTCAGGCCCCCATTCTGCTGACTGGTTTCTCCAGCCTGAGGTGATTCAGCACCCGGGATGGGGCACAGCACACCCGGGCCTGGGCAGGTGGGCCCAGAGAAGGCTCCTGGCCGACCTTTGGCTGAGGGCGAGGCCGTGTAGGGAGTTTCTCCGCAGCCTGACTCCCAGGTTCTCACAGAGGTGCCTTCAGCATCTGTCTTGTCTCTAGCCTGGGTGGGGAAGCCTCCTGCTGTGGCCGGAGGGAACCTTGCAGGGCCTTCTGGAAGTTGCCACTGAAGGGTATGGCTTCCTGCCTGGGCAGGTTGGGCTGCGGCCTGCAGGGAAGTTGCAGGTGCAACTGACCTTCCCCCTGCCTGCAGGTCACTTCCTTGGGGCCTCTCAGAGGTCCTTGGTCCTTACCGTGTTGCCCGGAGGACCAGGAGTCCTCCAGGGGAGGTCCCTCTCTCACCTCCATGGACGTTATTTTGGGAACTTCCATCTCAGGTTTTCTTTTCCTTTCATTTAACTCTAATCCTGAATGATGCCCCGTTTAAAAGGAAAATCAACAGCGACAGGACAGTCCTCCCTACTGAATTTGCTTAGGATTATAGAGTGTCTGAGCTGGAAGGGGTCTTAGGGATAGTGTAATTTTTGCCGCCTCCGCCCGCATTTAGAGGAGTGAGTCGCCCAAGCTCATTCTGTGAGTTGGTAGAAGAAAGCTCTGGCCCCTGGTTTCCCTCAACCCCAGTGCCTTTCTCTCAAAATCATGTGGCCTCGCTTAAAAGTGTTTTTGAGCTGTTATCATGCCTTTCCTCAACTTTATGCACTGTTTAGCCCAGCAACACGTACTTAGCTCCTTTAATCTTCCCTCAAGAGTCTGTTTTTCCACACCCTTAATCTTTTTCTTTTGGGGGGTGTGGGGGGGAGGGGCCCAAGGGTTAAGAAATGGGGTGGGAAGTGTTTCGGATTTCTCTGAACTTCTTCCAGTTGGACAGTTCCACTTGGGCTGGAAGTTCCTGGAGCTCAAAAATCAATATTTCACATGGGGCAGCGCCAGGCATCGAGCGGGTGGGCCACTCAGAGAGCCACACCAGCTTTCCACGGTCCTTCAGCCAGTCCTGGTTTCTAGTAATTTTAAGTCACTTAACGTCTTGGGTGATCGCTGTGTTGTATCTTTGATACAAAACCCACGTAGAGGGAACCAAACCAGGGCTTTGGGATATGGTGGAGCTAGGACCAGACCCTTGCCTTTCCTCCCACTGTTAGGCTGGAGCCTCAGTTTCCTTATCGGCCACATGGAGATGTCACATGGAGATGTCGCTTTTGTAGGCTTGTTGTAATTTACATATAAATATATGCTAAGTGGGCCAGTTCTTGTCCTCCTCCTCTTCCTCCCTTTTGCTGGTCGTCACCAACATCCTCTTTCCTCTGGTGTTTGGAGATGTATGTTCAGGTTTTAAAGATTTTGAATTTGCGCAACAAGCCCGTCCCTCGATAACAAGGTGCGGTGAGATGACTGAGGAACCTGCGAAAAGATTCCCTGGGCTTGGAGGCTGAGGTTTTCCAGGCCTGCAGCCTTTGCATTCTTCTCCCCAGACCATACAGTTCAACTGGTGACTGATCTGAGTCGGTTTAAGCATTTTAAAAAAGCGATTATAAAGCTGCCAGGGCACCTTTTTTTCGAGTTGTCTATGTTCAAAAGCCGCCACATTTCCTGTGTTTTGCATTAAGTCACAGGGCTGGAGAAGGCAGCTTCCTGTCTGATAAACATAAAGACGAGGCATTTGGAACCATTTGGGTGACTTAATCTAACTGGGCTGGAATGGGGGAGAAGGTTTTAGACCCTGCTGAACTGAGAGGTCAGAGGCGGGGTCTTTTTTCATCTCTCCATCCCCAGTTTCTCGCCAGCGCCAGGCATGGACTTGACCTCTCGTCCTTGTTGCACGAGTGGAGTTCAGGTCTCACAGGTACCTGTGCCCGTAAGCCTGGGGACGCGGAGGCCCAGGCAGCCAAAGCTCTAGATCGCCATTTAGTGATCTCTCCATTTCATAGAAGGCGGATGCTCAGTACTTGTCTGGAAATCTCTGGGGTAAGAAAGTTGGTGGCAGGGAGCTATATTCAAGTTTTTGTCTATTTTTTAATATTGAAGAGCCAACTGTTGAGTATTGATTCCAAATTTCTTGGCCAGATCAGTCATCAAAGATGCCTTGGGCTCCTGCTGTGTGGCCTGCCCTGTGCTGGGCCTGCTGGGGCTTCAGTGGGGACGAGGGCAGAGAGCCCATCCCTGGCCTCAGGAGCCTTACCCTTTATTAGGGAGTTGGGACACTGGGACAGAGACTTGGGATGTGAGGCAGCCCGTGCCACCCTGAGTGAGCAGGGATTTCTGGGCATCTGGAGCCAGCTTCCTGGAGGCTAGGATCACCTGGGGGGAGGAGGAAAGATGGGGAAGGGGGGCAAGGAAGAAAGGAAGAGGCTCTGGTGGAGGGACCTGGCCTGGTAATCAGGATATCTAGGTTGAAGTCCCAGCTCTGCCCGTAATAGTAATAACAATAAGAGTTAAATTTTATTGACCACTTGCTAGGTACCAAGTGCTGTGCTAGTGCTTTTACATGAATTCTCTCATTTAATTCATTCCCAGGAGGTAGGAAGTTAATCCCCATTTTACAGATGAGGAGACTGAGCAGGGATTCAGACTCAGGCACTCTGACCCCTGTGTGTCCTTACAGATGCCCTTCCCTCCTGGGCTTGCCTGTTCTTACATGGCAGTGAGGGGTTGGACTGGTCCCTGAGTCCTCCTTCCTCTCCAGTGGCCGAGAATTAATGAAAAGAGTAGAGCTTTGGGCCGGGACAGAATGGGGCTCCTCATCCCTAGTGCAGTTGGCTGTTTGGAGCGAGGTTGCCAGGTCGATAGTGTTGCCTTGGCTACTGACTTCACCTTTAACCTCAACCGACCATTTTTCAAATGTGTGTGTGTTTTGTCCTAAGGGAGGGCAGCGTATATCCCGGCTGCCTTGCCTGCCTGCTGTTGGCGGTGCCCTGGCTGGTCCTCACTGGGAGCCAGCCAGCCAGAGGGCCCGCCACCATCTCCATAGTGGGCTCTTGTTGACATCAGCCCACTTGCAGACTTGCATTCCTTCCTGCTTCATTTGTCCATCTGTCTATCATCATTCAGTAACCACTCCTCAGAGCTTTACAGTGTATGCTGGGTGCTTGCCTGGGTGCTGGGAATAAGGAGGGGAAGGACTGAGGGGCCCTTGTTTCCAGGAGCTGTTGGTGTCCCACCAGAGTGCTGGGGGCCCAGGGGGATCTGAGAAGACTTCCTGGAGGAGGCAGCATCTGAGCTGATTGCAAGGTAGGGACGTGGCACAGCACGTCCAGGGAACAGGGCTGGGACCTTGTTCATCTACTCAGGCTTCGGTGGAGCTTTGTTCAAGGGTGATGCAGGTGGCCAAGGCCCTCTGAGTCACCCTGGGCTAGTAAAAGAGTTCTTCTCCTCCTTAGTGGCTCCAGGCCCCGGCCCCATCTCAAAGCCCCTTAAGCAGCCCAAATGGCCCATTAAGGTCTGCTTCCCTGTGCCATTTCCTGGGAAATGTGGCGGTAGGGGATTCCACTCCCAGGCCCTTAACCTCTGGGTGGCTGCTGGGAATTCTGCCTGTGCCCTCTGGTTATGTGGTCAGCAAGCACACTGTTCCCAGCTGAAGTATTTGGGATGAGATTTTTCATGGAGTGTGTAGAGAGACAATTGTTCCTGGAATAGGTTCCCTTTTTAAAAATTTTATTTATTTTTTATTTTATTTTATTTTATTTATTTTTGGCTGCGTTGGGTCTTCATTGCTGTGTGCGGGCTTTCTCTAGTTGCGGCGAGCGGGGCTAGTCTTCGTTGCAGTGCACAGGCTTCTCATTGCAGTGGCTTCTCTTGTTGCAGAGCACGGGCTCTAGGAGCGCGGGCTTCAGTAGTTGTGGCACGCGGGCTCCAGAGCGCAGGCTCAGTAGTTGTGGCTCGCGGGCTCCAGAGCGCAGGCTCAGTAGTCGTGGCGCACGGGCTTAGTTGCTCCGCGGCATGTGGGATCTTCCCGGACCAGGGCTCGAACTCGTGTCCCCTGCATTGGCAGGCGGATCCTTAACCACTGCGCCACCAGGGAAACCCCTAGTTCCCCTTTTTAAAGTAAAAGAAAAGCGGGGAGGGGAGGTTTGTTTATAGCACAAACAATATAATAACAAACCTGGCAAGAAGCAAATTTGCCCCCCAGTCCATCCACTGTTTGCATTTTTCTGGGTTTCCTGTCCATATACTTGCATATTTTACAAAATTAAATGCTAAAATTAAATATTAAATTAGATACCGTCGTGTGTTCTGACTACTCAGTGCTGTAATATAAAGTTTCCTATGTTGCAACAGTCTCCCCAGTTATTATTTTAATGGCTATGTTATGGTCCACGGTGGGAAAGAACCATTATTGACTTTGCCAGAAAGTTCCATGGGTTTTATTGAGTCTTTTGGAAATTCATTCATGCAGCAAATACAGAAACTGCTGGGTGGTTAGGATGTAGATGAATGAGACATCCCAGATCCTGCCCTCTGGGGGCTCACAGTCTATACCCAGGGAAGAATCACTTCACTTGGGTATCGTGGGTTGTGATGGTGGTGAGCCCTGGGGAAACTGGCAGCTTAGACGCCCTGGTAGAGTTGATGGAAAACAGGTAAAACCACTTTGTCATCAGTGGTGAGAAAGCGCAGGAACGTGGACCTGGGAGATCTTTCTGGGCTCATTGGAGGAAGGTCTTTATGCCCTCCCTCCCTGAGTGGTTGGTTCATGCAGGTCTGGACCAGAAAACACCCAGGGTGGGGTGGCGGTGGGCGGTAGTGAGGGACAGCGGCTCCGAGGGACCATGTCAGTGGGGAGGCGGGGGGTCCTGGCCCTCCTGAGGGAGGCCCCTTGGTGACCACGGTGGGAGGTGGCCAAGGGTGGGGACAGCAGGGGGGTGCAGTGGGGACATCTGAGAACTGTCCAAAGCCAGACAGGCCACTTGGGCTGTGCTGTGGCTCCTGCCTCTGGGGAAGGAACCAACTGTAGCAACAAGTTGCAACAGTGTAGTTTTGTTGTAAAGAGGAAGTTGCAGAATCCTAGTGGCTGCTTTTGAGCGGACAGACCTTTACAACAGTAAAGGAGTTTGGGGGGGCAGGGCGGGGCTGGGTGTGAGGGGAGAAGGCGGGTGGTCAAGGGCCTAGAAACTGGGCTACAGTGTCTTTGCTCTGGTGTTTTCTTTCATTCCAGATAAATGGCTTCCTTGCTAAGGCTTCTTCCCTCTTTCCAGCTGCCCACTGCCCCTGTCCCCCAGCCCCAGCTTCTGGCTCAAGGGAGCCTGGCCTGAATGCTGCAGTCTTCCTAGAGCGCAGGAGAGAAGCCAGCCCCATCCCCATCCCCGCGCCCCGAGGGAGTGAGAGGGAACGACAGGGCCAGGGTGGGACACCTCCGTGGTTCTGTCTGTTTCAGGTTTTGCCGACCTCATTGGGTCCCCTCTCCAGGCTGCAGCGGCAGTTTGGATCAGTACCAGGTCCGCAGGGTTGAGGTTTGAGTAGGAGAGCTGTCGTGGTCCTCTATGTGCTCCCCCGCTCCATCAAATACACACTCAAAAAACCAAAACCAAACCCTAAACCTCACCTAACCTTATTTTTTACATATTGACTTTAAATTAGTAATGAGAATAAACCATTAGCTGGGGATTTCAGCACTTAGTAGATTATAATGTTCCCTGGTGGTCAAGGTGAGGTCCAGTGTGTATCTTTTTTAAATCTCCTGTCACCTTATTTACACTACTGTTTGGCAGTGATTATAGACTAGAGATTATCTTTGAATTTATACGATTTAAAATTATTTACCAGCTTTTATATTGGAGGAGGAGAGGTGGGGCAGGAATAGAGAATTAGATAAAGCAGAAGGAGGCAGCGGGGCGTGGGGAAGGGAGTGGGTGACTCTAGAAGTGGCAGCTGGGTTTAAACCCATTTTCACTCAGTTTATTTATTCATTAAATATGTATCAAATGCTGGCTGTGTGCTAGAGACTGTTTCAGTGCTGGGGATACATGACTGGACAAAAGTAACCAAAGTCTGCAGTTGACATTCCAGTGGGGAGAAGCAGACAGCAGCCAGACAAACAGGCTCACGGTGGCAGGTCAGGGTGGTGGTCATGCTGTAGAGAACGATGGTCAGGTGAAGGCATGTACAGAGCACCACAGACCGGGCTGCTTAAACAACAGAAATTGATTTCTCACAGTTCTGGAGGCTGGAAGTCCAAGATCACAGTGTCTGCAGGGTTGGTTTCTGCTGAGGTCTCTCTCCTTGGCTTGCAGATGGCCGCCCTCTCACAGCCTCTTTGCACACATCCCTGCTGTGTCCCTGTGTCCAAACCCCCTCCTTTTACTAGGACACCAGTCAGATTGGATTAGGGCCCACCCTCATGGTCTCATTTTCACCTAAATACCTCTTTAAAGACCCTCTCTCCAAATACAATCACATTCTGAGGTACTGGGGGTGAAGGCTGCAATATGTGAATTGTGGGGGCAGAGTGCCGACCATAAGAGGGGAGAGGGGGGGTGGGTATGTGTCAGTGTCAGAGGAGGCCTCTCTAACCCAGGGACACTCTGTCAGTTCCTTTAGGACTTCTCTCTACTTCACCAGTTGTTCCTTTAACTGCTTCGAGCCCCAGTTTGCTCACCTGTAAAATCTGGTTAATAAAACCCATCTCTTGGTGTCCTTTGGGCAGCTAAAGTGTGGAAGTCAGTCCATGCACTGTCTGGTTCATGGGGGACCCCCAGTAAATGTGTCCCCATACCCTCTCCTGCCCCCCGCCTGCCCTTGGTTCACAGAGCGCCTTTTCCTTCTGTCCTCTTTCAGCCTCTCTGCTCCCGAGTTCCACTCTTCGACATCAAAGTGCCGCAGTAACCAGGCCCCCAGAATGGACCAGGGATGGACAGTTCTTAGGTCGCTCCGCCTTCCTCACAGGGGTGATGGCATCCCCCGCCCACTCTTGTGGAGCAAGTGTTCTTGGAGATGGCTTCTCCCCTCTGAGGAGCCATAAACACTGCTTTTACATGAGCAAGAGGAAACGCTTGCGGGAAACTCGTGCAGGACTAGAAAATCCCAGTCGCTGGCCGAAGTGTTGGGTGGCTGCCTGCCAGGGAGAGCTTCCCTTGCTCTGTCGGCACCCACGCCCCCCACTGGTTTCTGTCTTAGCCCTTCTCGACCCTGCTTGCTGGTGTCCCTGCCCTATTAGAGGAGTTGCCGCTGGAACCCTTGCACTGTATGTGGGCCACTGTAAGCACTTAATACGTGCTTCGGAGAGGGGTGAATATATTCATACCGGAGCGTGAGCCAAGCAGACCTGGTTCCGTGTCAGCTCTGTCACTTAGCTCTGTGTGACCTTGGGTAGATGGCTTTATTTCTTTGGGGTCTGAGGTTTAACCACTGTGCCATGGTTCTGTCTGGTACTTGTGTAAATAGGCAGGGGACTTGGAGTCAGACCCTCTGTCCTCATTCGGATTCTCCCCTGTGCCAGCTCTTGGACCTTGGGGGAGTCATGCATTGTTTCTGTGCATGTGTTTCCTTGTCTGTGGAACGGGGAAAATAGCTACCATGAGCGTTTTGGTGCTCAATAAAGGTTAGCTTTATTGTTTATTTGTTTTATTTACATACAGTTTCTCCAGCACAGTGCCAGGCTGTCTATTATAAATATATCTATTTTATCCATTTTTAACAAACCGATCTTCATGTATTTTTTTCTATCACTGTGAAGTTTGAAGTCACACTCAGGTTACTGCAGTTGAAGTCTCCCAATCCCACAAGGGTGGCGGTATTGATGTTCCCATTTTAGAGCTGGGAAAATTGAGGCTCAAAGAACCGAAGTGCCTCATCCCAGGTAGCAGGGGCGATATCTCAGGTCCTCTCCGCGCTCCTCTAATTTTCAGGGCAGTGATCTTCCACATGCGCTTCCGTTGCGTCTCCTGCCCTCTCATCCCACTTGACTCTTTAAGTGGATAGTGTCTGTGAAGCTGGGGGCTTGTAGACTTTCACACTTTCGTACACAACCTTAATGCAGTGGTTGTCGGCCCGGTGCCTCGCTGGCTTATGGTGCCAGGTGTGAAATACAGCCTTCCCTGCTCCACCGGAGACACATCCACGGGTGGCAGGTGCGGGTGGGCGGCCAGGTGTGTGAGATGGGCTCAGCTTGGCTCCTGCAGGGAATCTTAGCTGTTCCCCCTCAGCCTTGCAGCACTGCCCCTGCCTCCTAGCTGCCTCCTGGCCGCCTCCTAGCCCACCAGCCTGGCTTCTGCCCAGAGCCGGGCCCGCTACCCCCCAACCGTCTCCTGCGCCTGCCAGGGTGTGGAGGAAGTGGCTGTGTTGCCCCGCGCGCTCATGAAAAATGCCTCATCACGGGATTAATCACGGGCCGCCGAGCCCGGTGGAATTCCCAAGGCCCCGTCCTCACTGTGGCTTCTCACCTCGCTCCAAACCTACCTCTGCCCACTTTCTGGCTGGCACTTGAAACCTCACGTCAGGGAGGAAGGAACAGACAGTGGCCTCCAAGGCCGAGACTGAACATGCAGCGTGGCAGTGTCCCTCCCGGCCTCCTACCAGCCATGTGCCCTGGAGCCCAGTTGTCCTCAAAGTGCGGACACGCTGGGGACACTGGGCCGAGGGCTCTTCCGGGTTGCAAACCCCCGTGTGCAGATCTTCGCAGTCTACACACCTAGGGCAGACCAGTGTGACAGAGGCTGAAAAAGGATGGCTCTCTTCCCCTTTAAGACAAGTCTCAGGCTTTAGTTATCCTTAGGTTGAAATAGCCAAGCCCCCGTCCCCTTCTGGCTTTCAGACAAGAATCTGAAGAATGTGATACTCCATTGAGGACCTGAGCAAAGATCAGGGGCTGGGGCAGGATTCGAGGCCCTTTGGGGGACTTTAGCCTGCCGCCTTTGTGCTCCTGGACCTGGACATTCCAAACTGGTTGTGGTGGGGAGTGTAAACCACAGGCCTGTTAAATTCCTGCCTCCTCAGTGAGATCCGCAGGGGACAGCTGGGAGGGGCGGGGAGGGAAACCTCCCCCTTCTGACACGCTCATCTTAGAGAAATCGGGTTAAAGGAGTTTGCAGGTGAAAATTGCCTGATGCGAGGGGGCTTGCGTCGGCCGCTTGGGTGCTGGGTGGCAGGGAAGGTTGTGGGCCGCCCCCTTCCTGACCCATTGCTGACGGCCGGTCACCAGGTCTTCTTACCAGCCTTGCCGACTGCTCTGTGCCTTTGCTGCCTCTCTGCATGTTCAGAGCCTGCTGGGTAGGCGCAGACACCGCGGTACAGGCAACAGCAGCTACTACTTGCGCCCTGGAGCAAGTCACTGAAGCACCCTGGGCTTTGGTTTCCTCATCTGCAAAGCAGGACACTATCAGAAGCTCCCTCTGCGTTGTTGTGTGCAGTAGTGAGGTCTCATGTGAGAAGCGCCCAGAACTAAGTGTCAGCATGGTTCTGTACTATGGGCTGTGTGATTCCTGTACACATGAAGAAAGGGAGGTGCAGAATGGTTAAATTATGTTCCCAGGACTTTCCTGGTGGCGCAGTGGTTAAGAATCCACCTGCCAAAGCAGGGGACACGGGTTCGAGCCCTGGTCCGGGAAGATCCCACATGCCGCGGAGCAACTAAGCCCGTGTGCCACAACTACAGAGCCTGCGCTCTAGAGCCCGCGAGCCACAACTACTGAGCCCGCGAGCCACAACTACTGAGCCCGCGTGCCACAACTACTGAAGCCCACGCACCTCGAGCCTGTGCCCTGCAACAAGAGAAGCCACCGCATGAGAAGCCCGCGCACCACAATGAAGAGTAACCTCTGCTCGCCGCAACTAGAGAAAGTCCGCGCGCAGCAACGAAGACCCAACACAGCCAAAAATAAATTTAAAAAAAGAAAATTATGTTCCCAGAATCCCTCAGCCAGTGAACGGAGACTCCAGTGCCCACATCCAGGTTGGCCGGATGTGTCCCATCCTGCGCTGATCCCACAGCCTCTGTGGGGTGTGTGTGCACACGTCTCCGTGTGCACGTCTGTGTGTGGGGGAGGGGAGGCTCCACCCAGGGCAGGCTGGTGTGGCCACATCTGGCCTCTCCCTAAGGCAGGGGCCACCACGGCTTCTCTCACGCAGCTTCAGCCTTGGCCCCTCTGGGACCAGCCTGTGGCCCGAGCAAAGGAATGATTCTCAGCGGGTGGTTAAATAAGCAGCGGCCAGGTTTCTGGTGACAGATGTGGTGAGGCCATCCCTGCGACCAGGCTCCCTGCTGAAGGACAGCTGGGCTGGCCAACCTTTCAGACACGGGTGCTACCACACTATGCTCTAGGGGCTGTCATTTAATTTTTGTGTAAAGTGTGAAATAAGTGGGTTTTATCTTCACCCTGTGTGTGGCTCGTATTTGGGTCATTTTCTCCCGGGAGGGCGAAGGCTCTGGGATGCTGCTTGTCCAGGCTGGCTTCTCTGGAGAGCTCTGCTCTGCCCGCCCTCCAGCTTGCTGCCCAGGGCTGGCTCCGTGCTGGCTCAGTGGTGAACAGGCCCAAGGGATGGAAACGAAAGAGAGACAGTTTGCCGTCCAGTTTTGGATTTTTTGTCTCTGCCGTCCAGAGTGATCAGAGCAGCCCAGGGGACATGGCCTCCTGCTCTCAGCATCCCAGGTCCTCTGCTTCCCATGCAAACTCTCACTATTGGGCCATCCTGACTGCAGCTCTGCTCTCTTGGACCCATTTTGTGAGATCCTGCTTAACCCTCTGGAGGATGATGAAGGAAGAAAACCCTCTTAAGTCAGTTCACGTTGCCTTGGTGGAGAAGGAGGACACTCCAGTGCCCCTTTGCCTTTGAGCTGGTAACCAGGGGGTCCTAAAAGTCCGTGGACTGTACTTGAGGGTCTCTGTGACCCCCTAAGATGGTACACAAAGGGTTCACAGCCTCCAGCCAATTCTCAAAGGGGTCTTTGATGGCTGGAAGTGTTAAAAACCACCATCTAGAGAAATGGGGACTTTGGGTTTCCTGTTTATAGAGTGTGTGTGTGTGTGTGCGCGCAGCAACGAAGACCCAACACAGCCAAAAATAAATTTAAAAAAAGAAAATTATGTTCCCAGAATCCCTCAGCCAGTGAACGGAGACTCCAGTGCCCACATCCAGGTTGGCCGGATGTGTCCCATCCTGCGCTGATCCCACAGCCTCTGTGGGGTGTGTGTGCACACGTCTCCGTGTGCACGTCTGTGTGTGGGGGAGGGGAGGCTCCACCCAGGGCAGGCTGGTGTGGCCACATCTGGCCTCTCCCTAAGGCAGGGGCCACCACGGCTTCTCTCACGCAGCTTCAGCCTTGGCCCCTCTGGGACCAGCCTGTGGCCCGAGCAAAGGAATGATTCTCAGCGGGTGGTTAAATAAGCAGCGGCCAGGTTTCTGGTGACAGATGTGGTGAGGCCATCCCTGCGACCAGGCTCCCTGCTGAAGGACAGCTGGGCTGGCCAACCTTTCAGACACGGGTGCTACCACACTATGCTCTAGGGGCTGTCATTTAATTTTTGTGTAAAGTGTGAAATAAGTGGGTTTTATCTTCACCCTGTGTGTGGCTCGTATTTGGGTCATTTTCTCCCGGGAGGGCGAAGGCTCTGGGATGCTGCTTGTCCAGGCTGGCTTCTCTGGAGAGCTCTGCTCTGCCCGCCCTCCAGCTTGCTGCCCAGGGCTGGCTCCGTGCTGGCTCAGTGGTGAACAGGCCCAAGGGATGGAAACGAAAGAGAGACAGTTTGCCGTCCAGTTTTGGATTTTTTGTCTCTGCCGTCCAGAGTGATCAGAGCAGCCCAGGGGACATGGCCTCCTGCTCTCAGCATCCCAGGTCCTCTGCTTCCCATGCAAACTCTCACTATTGGGCCATCCTGACTGCAGCTCTGCTCTCTTGGACCCATTTTGTGAGATCCTGCTTAACCCTCTGGAGGATGATGAAGGAAGAAAACCCTCTTAAGTCAGTTCACGTTGCCTTGGTGGAGAAGGAGGACACTCCAGTGCCCCTTTGCCTTTGAGCTGGTAACCAGGGGGTCCTAAAAGTCCGTGGACTGTACTTGAGGGTCTCTGTGACCCCCTAAGATGGTACACAAAGGGTTCACAGCCTCCAGCCAATTCTCAAAGGGGTCTTTGATGGCTGGAAGTGTTAAAAACCACCATCTAGAGAAATGGGGACTTTGGGTTTCCTGTTTATAGAGTGTGTGTGTGTGTGTGTGTGTATAAACAGATGTGCAGAGGCATATCTGTTTATACACAGACACACACACACAGACACACACACACCCACACACACACAAGCTATTATCAGGCAGGAGGGTCTGCTCATTATAGGGTTAGGTGACATTGTCCCAAGGATATAAATGTGTGGAGAGCACCTTCCTGGGGCAGTGGGCTTTTCCTCTCCCATCTCATCTGTATTAAGCCTTTAATGTAGCACTTCTGGGCATCTCTTCAGTGTGGGGCTAGACCTGGAGCTTTGAGTGGTGATGTTTTGATAGTAGTGGATTTGATCTGTTGTTACTCTACATACAGAAGAAACTGGGCTCTTCTTTCTTTCTGTCCTTGTGATTTTCCACCTGGGCTCCAGGTCCTCAAAAGATGTTTCCTAAGCCCCCAGATCCAGACAGGTCACTTCACCTCCCTGAGCATCGGTCTCCCTCTTTTTTAAGGGGGATGGTGGGGAGCAGGGAATGGGGCCGGGGCGGTAGGATACCTGCCATGGCTTTACTGAGGGTGTCTGGAGCAGCGGGAGACGAACAGTCCAGCCCGTGTCAGGTGACTGGGCTGCTACAGCTGCCATCTTCCGTGCTGGAGGTTTGACACCGCCCCCCGCCCCCCCCCCCCCCCCCCCGCCAGCCTTGCTTTGGCTTTGGACTTAACTTTTGCCTGTGAACGTCACTGTGTGATCTTGGGCAAGTCGCTGGCCTAGTCTGAGCCTCACATACCCAGTGAAGGCTGAGGTCAGATGGGTGTTTCTCAGGCTGTCAGTTGAGACTCACTGGTGGGGTGTGAGATTACCGGTGGCAACCAGTAGTTTTAGGAATTAAATAGACTCGAGCGGAAAATAATCAGAATGCGTAGTGTGCACATATCATTTTGCGAAGCTTTTGACACATTTGCGTATTCGCGATAAAAAGCTTTTAAATGATTTTTTTTCGACTGCGACTTGCGAGTTTAAAAAAAAATGTTGGCGCCCCCAGGATGAGATGCTTCTTGCGGGGGCTGGGTGGGGTGGGGTCTTTCAGCCCTGACTTGTGTGGTTCCTGCCGACAGGTCTGAGCCGAGCTGGGTCTCCTCCACCACTGCAGCTGAGCCTGTAAATGGAGCTCCCTGCGGGATCAAACCCTTTAACTAAAGTTCTTCACAAAATTCTGGGAAGTGAGTTGCATCCCTGGGGTGGAATAAATCATGCTGAGTGAGGCTAGGCAGGATGTGACTTCAAACCCCCCGAAGTGGGCTTTGTGAGGGCGGCGTCTGTGACTGACTCATTATGAGCCTAGCTCAGCAGCCACAGAGACTCCTTGAGAGAAGAGGCAACAGTGTCCGGGAGGGGCACTGGCGGGCCCCGGGGCGCCACCAAGCACCGCTCCTCCCTTAGCTCATTTTGGTGTCCACAGTGGTCCTGTGAGTTGAGCCGTGCTCTGACCGCATTGCAGAGATGGGGCTGTCGGCCCTCTCCTCTGGGGGCTGCACAGCTCCACGCCCTCCTGTCCTCCCAGCTGTCCCGGGGAGGCGGGGGGGCAGCTGGTAGTGTCTCCGGTTGATGTATGGAGAAACCGAGGCCTAGGGGCCCGGTCAACCTGGCCCAGTTTGTTCTGTTAGTAAAGTGACGGGTCTGCAATCCCCCGGCCAGTCTTGGCTGTCTCCTGAGTCTGATTCTTTCTATAAGACGCCTTCCATAAAGGTCATGAATAAGTTATCACCATTTGGAAGGTCTGTCTCCTCTCAGGGCCGACTTAAATGACTGCCTGCTCAATTCAGGAAGATCGTCGTTGACCTCTAGCTAGTCGTGTGTCAGTTAGAAACAAAATGGAGATTAGTGTACGTCAGGTTTAGATGGAAGGGTGGTGAAGAATGAGGTTGCTGATATAATCCTGAATGCCTTCTCAGCCCATTCTGGGCCTTTACTGCCTTGTCTACTAAAGAGAATCACTGAGGTTTGGAAAATAAGATGCGGGATTACTGGACTTATCCTCAGGCACTTTAAGAATGGGTGGCAGAGGGCTTCCCTGGTGGCACAGTGGTTGGGAGTCCGCCTGCCGATGCAGGGGACACGGGTTCGTGCCCCGGCCCGGGAAGATCCCACATGCCGCGGAGCGGCTGGGCCCGTGAGCCATGGCCGCTGAGCCTGTGAGTCTGGAGTCCGGAGCCTATGC
>NC_041219.1:42992198-43023090 GCF_002837175.3 Physeter macrocephalus | reverse complement strand
AAAAAAAAAAAAAAAAAAAAAAAAAAAAAAAAAGGGTGGCAGAGAGTCGGTTGGGCTTGGTCCTTGGAGTTTGGACCTTTTGGGAGACTGGAACCTTCCCCATTTCTAAAGTTCATTAGGGATTACTCAGAGCCTACGCCAGTCCGTCATCAGGGGCCAGGTGGTGACTGGGATCCATCATGGCCCTAGAGCTCTCAGCCCAGCACAATGGGATCAGGATGGCTATTGGTGGTAGCAGCTACGATACTCAGGGATTTTGTTTGTTTTTTGTGTCATTTGAACATCACTCAGAATAACAAGCTGCCGAAGACCCGGTGGGTCCTGGATTGACTGGTCTTCAAACTTGTCTTTCGTTTCTGACCTCAAGTTGGGCTTCTCAGCCATCCTGATGTGGACTCAGGAAAGCAGCATGCTGCTTTACCATTGAGACTGCGGCCGTATAATTAAATCTTCTCAGTATGGTTATTTTTCTGTGTTGGGTTTCAGCAAGCTGTGCTTGCATGCTTGGGGAAAGAAAAACCGTCCTATCAGCAGAACCAAAGGGAAGGAATAACTTGACTGCAGGAATCTGAAGGTTTGTGTCGCCCCTGTGCGAGTGTGGGAAGCTCTGGAGGGTTCAGGAGATGCTGTCTGCGGGAGGGCAGGGTGGTGTGTCCGTGCGCAGTTCCTGATGAGAAGTCAGCCAAGCTATTGTGTCAACCTTGTCAAACCTGGGGGTGCATCTGGGAGGATAATGTGCACCTCGCTCTTTGGGGGGGACCCCACCACCACGTCTGAAACGACTTGCTTCTCTACAATCTCTCCTGGGCAGCCGAGTGGAAGCTCATTGCCGAGTAGGCGAGGCACATGTGTGATCTCACTACACAAATATTGAACCAGTTAAAAGCAAAGTCAACGTCCAGTGCAGACAACTTACCTGCAGATCTACCGGCAGCTGCTCGCCCAGCTTCTCACCATTGAGTGAGAGCTGCATTGCTGCTGTGCCTGTCCTCTCTTTGACACCAGACAGGAGGGGTTAGGAGGGAATGGTTATTCTGCTGGACAGCCAGGTTCCAGAAGACACCGTGTGAGCTGTAAACCCAAGCATCCTGAATAGTCGAGTTCATGTCCACAGGCAGCGACTGACTGAGGACCCTCTCTCTGAACCCTGGGCTCAGTCAGCACCTGAGGGAGTTCCAGGGACGATGGGGACAGGCAGAGAGGTTCTGCTGGTTCTAGCATAAGGCAGACTGTGCTGGAGCAGGCCTGGGGAGAGGAGAGAGAAAGAGGAATAATATACCGGGTGTTAGGAAAGGCTGCCTGGGTGAGTGGAGAATTGTGATGAAGTGAAGACTGTCCTCTGGGGAGTTGTGTGGTTTTTTTTTTTTTTTTTTTTTTTGTAAATTTCTTTCTTTCTTTATTTTTGGCTGTGTTGGGTCTTCGTTGCTGTGCGCGGGCTTTCTCTAGTTGCGGCGAGCGGGGCCTACCCTTCGTTGTGGTGCGCGGGCTTCTCATCGCGGTGGCTTTCCTTGTTGCGGAGATACCGGGTGTTAGGAAAGGCTGCCTGGGTGAGTGGAGAATTGTGATGAAGCGAAGACTGTCCTCTGGGGAGTTGTGTGGTTTTTTTTTTTTTTTTTTGTAAATTTCTTTCTTTCTTTATTTTTGGCTGTGTTGGGTCTTCGTTGCTGTGCGCGGGCTTTCTCTAGTTGCGGCGAGCGGGGCCTACCCTTCGTTGTGGTGCGCGGGCTTCTCATTGCGGTGGCTTTCCTTGTTGCGGAGCACGGGCTCTAGGCGCTTGGGCTTCAGTAGTTGTGGCACGCGGGCTCAGTAGTTGTGGCTCACGGGCTCTAGAGCGCAGGCTGAGTGGTTATGGCCCACGGGCTTAGTTGCTCCGTGGCATGTGGGATCTTCCCGGACCAGGGCTCGAACCCGTGTCCCCTGCATTGGCAGGTGGAGTCTTAACCACTGCAGCACCAGGGAAGTCTGGGAGTCGTGTTTGAATGAGAGTGTCTGGCAGGGGACAGTATAGATGGGGCTGGAAAGGTAGTTGGAGGCATTGGTTGCGGGAGTTTGTTGGGCTCTAAAGGCCATAGGGATCTTTCTCTTTAGGTGGGAAAGGTCGTCATTCTGAATGGTGGATTTCTTAAATAGCAGAGCTGTTTTCAAGCTCTGCTTCCTGCCCTGATTAGTTGCTTGATTCATTCATTAAAAATGTACCTTGTGGCCCGGAGGACAGGATGGTATCTTAATGGAGGAGACTCAGTCGGGCGGGCGGGCGCTTTGGTCTCTGACACATGATGCAGGAGATCTATGCCCAAGGCACTTTGGTAACACTGGCCAGAGAGTTCCTGGGATGCTGGGTCACTTCTCACTTAGGAGGAAGTGACCTCAGTGGGCATGGACTGCCAGGGTTCTCCTTGCCTGGGTTCTCCCTGAGCTGGGCTGTTAGGAGTGGTAGCTCAGAGGGTGAAGTCTGCCTCCATTTGCCCCCCCTCGTGTGGCATGTGATCTCTCTCTCCCCAGCCTTGTCAAGGAACTCTTTCTCCTCTCAGGTTGGAAGCCCCCTCCTGGCTGGTCCATGGTACTTTCCAACTGCTGACTTCTCTCGTTGCCCTCTTAAACTGAGGTCAGGGAGGGTGATCTCTTTAAAATACAAATCCAGTGATGTCACCCCGTCACCCCTCACCCCCCCCACCCCCCCACCCCCGCCTCCCCTTGTCCCTAGAATAAAGTCCACATTCCTCAACATGGCTGATAAGATACTGGGTGAGCCGCTGTGCACCCCCACCCCCAGTCTCCAGCTACTCCCTCCCACGCCCCCTGCCCCCCCCCCTCCTCAACATGGCTGATAAGATACTGGGTGAGCCGCTGTGCACCCCCACCCCCAGTCTCCAGCTACTCCCTCCCACGCCCCCTGCCCCCGCCCCCTAGTCCTCCCCCCGCCCCTCCCCCCATGCCTCACTAGGAGGAGGAACTCTGCATACTCAATCTGGTGTCGCTTTTGATGGCCTGGGTTCCTTGGTTGCAGGCCCTGTATCTCGGAGTTCCCTGGGGAACTCAGGAGTCCTGGGAAGCCCCTCCAGATGGCCTCTGAGGAGGGAAGGGCGAAGGGGATGGGATCTGGGGCTCTGGTGCTAAATTCCTCTCTGGCCTGTCTCTGGTCTGGTTTTCTTATCTGCTAAGCATCAATACAGGCTTGGGTTGGAATACTGCTAATGGAAACAAGTCCCAGCTTCTTCTGTAAGCAAACAACATTCCTGAGGTGGGGAGGGGAGGGGCCCATCCGCCATTCTCCCATTCCTCAGCAGCTTCTGGGCTCTGGGCAGCTGGGGGGCCCCGCCCCCCTTCATAGCCTGGGGAGAGTGAGCACCTCGGGGTGGGGGGCTGCTGTGAGGTTGGCCCTGGGTGGCTGAGTGGCTGAACAGCCCCCATGTTTATGCAGGAAGGCTTCTGTGTCCATTATCTTGTTTGAGCCTGACAGCAGCTGCCCAGGAAGGGTCACCCAGCTGGTCGGTGCCAAGCCAGACTCAACCCCAGCTCCTCTGCCGCAGGCCTCCTGCACACATCCCACCAGACCAGCATTTCCCAGGCCAGCATCAAGAAATATTTTTCCTGAAGGATGTTCTTGGGCGCTAAGCCTGAGTGGGCAAAATGAAGTGGGTTTCCTTACTGCAGGCTTCTAAGAACCTTTTGTGTATATCGCGGCTCAGCAGGAGGGCCATGGGATGCAGCATTTCCAACCTTCCTTGGCCAGAAAACCCTCTCCCCTCGTGCAAATCACTTAGGAGGCTAAAGTGGCTAAGAGTCACTGGATTGTACCACCTTGTTCTCTGTGGAGTAGCGTTACCTGGAGAAAGAGTCACCAAGCTTCTGGAAGGTTTTTTTGTAAGCCCCAGGTATCATTCCAGGAAGGATTAGGATTAATCAGGTCAGGAGGACTAGACAGAGGAGTTGGGAGGTAGTTCCTAGTAAATGTCGGATCCTTTGCTGGGAAGTTGAGTTATAACTCCTCCAGTGGTCGACGGTCCATACTTCTTTCTCTTTCTAAAGCTAGGAAATTGAGGTGTTCCCAGCTTGAAGATCACAGGAATCATGAGCGGGGGAATCAAACCCAGGGCCGTCCGACTCCAAATTCGTGCCCATTCCATTCCTTTCCATCATGGTGCATTACAAACATTTTATCTTGGGATCTGCAGAGTCGGTGCCCCACGAGGCAGTGGTTTCTCCAAGTCCTGTCTCTTTGTTCTGAATTGATACCAGAGAACGCGCCTGTGGCACTTGCTCAGCAGATGCAGACCAAGGACAGGAGAGGCAGGAAGCGTGGCCCAGGGCTTTTCCCGGCTCCCGATGAGGGCAGAGGCCACGCCACCCCAGCTGAGGTCCTTTCTGCTATGTCTGGTGGTAGATGGTAGGCACCTCCATCTTGGTTAATCAGGGGGTGCTAGATGGTTCCAGAAAACTGAGATGGTTTATTCAACCTTATGCAGAGCTTCTTGGGGTCCAGTAAGTTACCTTTAGTACTGTTTCTCTTTGTGGGTTGAAAGCCCCAATGTGCTTTCTTTCCCTTTTTGTTTGAGGGATATAAAAATTAGTCCACAAATGACTCGGGTTTTGTAACAAATAAGACAAATAAGGTGGCTGCGACCCTGGTGTGTGCTTTCAGCTCTGCTCTCCCTGTCACTTCAGCTTTTGTACTCTCTGGCCTCTTGGCATAGCTCTTCGAAAACCTTCCCCATTACTCCTCCTGCCTCCTCTTCTTCGTCTTGTTCCTTATTCATTCATTCAGGAAACTTTAACTGAGCACCTGCTCCAAGTCAGGCATTGCACTAGACGATTGAAGATGAATGAGAGCTGGTCCCTGTCCTCAGATAAAACTGCACATTGTGCCAATCCAGCTGCTGGATTACTGCAGTGGATACAGGACAGAGCCCAGAGAGGGGGGACGTGAGGGAAGTCTTTTCACAGCAATCAGAGGACGGAGTGTGGAGCTATTTGAGAGGGTTCCTGGTGCAGAGGGGACACCTCTTCTTCGAAGGCCCGGAGGCGTAAGCAGAGTGGGATGTGAAGGAATTGTTTATGAGGAGCTGGGAAAGGCTTAGGCTGCACCACAAAGGGAGGGCATCGGGAGAGGAAGGGCTAGGAGCACGGAGGAGATTAATGGGTAGGGTCACAAAGGGCCTACTCACCGTGCAAAGATGATTTTATTTTATTTTGGGGAAGTCTCAGAGCCCTTGAACTGTTTTGGATGGGCTAGGGATATCAATAAAATAGAAAGTAGCATGCCTAGAAATACAGCTGCTGAGTCATCCTGAAGGCAGTGAGGAGGCTGGATTTGAAGGAGGTGGAAGATGCAGGGGAAGAAGAGCCAGCAAGGAGCAGCTGTAACAGCCCAGAAAGGACTGGACGCAGGCCTGGTGTGGAAGGGGTGCTGGCCATGAGGTTGGTGGAGGGCTTGCTAATCCACCGGGGAGGAATTTACAGTGACTGTCTTGGGTGACCAGAAGGACAGTGCCTTAGCCGGAGATGGAGACCTAGAAGAGAGTGCAGGTTTGGGGAGAGGAGGCTGGGGGGAGTTCAGGTGTGATGATGCTTGTGGGTCCACCAGGTGGAGACGTCCCTCTGGTAGGTGGGAAACATTCGCCTGGGTATCATCCCTGGAACTAATCCTTTTTCTTTTTTCTTTTTATCTTTTTTTTTTTTTAATTTTTGGCCACGCCGCTTGGCTTGTAGGATCTTAGTTCCCTGACCAGGGATGGAACCCGTGCCCTCGGCAATGAGAGTGCAGAGTCCTAACCACTGAACTGCCAGGGAATTCCCTCCCTGGGACTAATTCTGATTTGCCAAAACCATCCAGTAAATAGCATTTGATGGATTTCCCAGGACGATGGGGTGAGCTGGCCCAGCCATGGACGCGCTCCCCCCTGCCCTACCCCCAACGTGGCTGCTTTCTGTCTTCCGTTAATCAGGGCCTCTTTTTGTTTTTTTCAAATTAATGACTTTATTTATTTTGGTCTTTGCTGCTGCGCGCGGGCTTTCTCTAGTTGTAGCAGGCGGGGGCTACTCTTCATTGTGGTGCACGGGCCTCACATTGCACTGGCTTCTCGTTGTGGAGCACGGGCTCTAGGTGTGTGGGCTTCAGTAGTTGCAGCACGTGGGCTCAGTAGTTGTGGCACACGGGCTTAGTTGCTCCTCGGCATGTGGGATCTTCCCAGACCAGGGATCAAACCCATGTCTCCTGCATTGACAGGCGGATTCTTTTTTTTGCGGCCTCTCCCGCCGCGGAGCACAGGCTGCGGACGCGCAGGCCCAGCGGCCATGGCTCACGGGCCCAGCCGCTCCGCGGCACGCGGGATCCCCCCGGACCGGGGCACGAACCCGCGCCCCCCGCATCGGCAGGCGGACTCCCAACCACTGCCCCACCAGGGAAGCCCAACAGGCGGATTCTTAACCACTGTGCCACCAGGGAAGCCCCTCACCGGGGCCTCTTGATGCTGGTGAACTTTGCTTATGAATCACTGGCTGAGCTGCCATGTTGGAGGCTCTGAGGGAGATTCATGTCCTGTCTGGGGAAGTACATCAGCCTCCTTTGCCTGCTTTATTATTTTTAAGTGGGCATTTAGGAGTCTTTAAAGTACAGTCCAGTAGTGGTCATATCCCTTAAAATACAGTGTATTACAAGGGACAGTCCTTCCTTGGTGACAGCACCATCCATGATGGTCATTGTTTGGGTCCTGGGAATGATTTTGCTCTGAGGACTTCTGTTTTAAGGAGAGTTGGCTTGTGCCCTTGAGAGTTGGGAGAGAATTTACTAAGGAGAGGTCTGGGTCCCTGATGCAATATTTGTTCATACTAATCCCTTAAATCAGTGGTTCTCAACTGGGTGCACTTTCCCCCCACTCCCCACCTTTGGCAATGTCTGGAGACAATTTTGATTGTCAAAACTGGGGACCAAGTGCCCCTGTCATCCAGTGGATAGAGGTCAGAGATGCTGCTAAACATCTTCCAATGCACAGGACAGGCCGCACAGCAAAGAATTATCTGGCCCCCAATGTTCATAGTGCTGAGGCTGAGAAACCCTGCCTTAACTGATCACATAATGTAATAGTTTATGAAAAACTATACCTTCTCCCTTGGCCTGGAATACTTCTTGATCATCTTTCTCCTCCCCCATCAGTATTCTACCCATCGTCCGGGACCCAGCTTAAATGTCATCTCCTCCATGAAACTCTCCCTTGAGTTTCCAAGTTTTCCACTGAATCACCCCTTTCTCGTTCCTACAAGCAAGTTGCTTGTTCCTCTGTTTTCCTTCATGGAGTCTTGATCCACGGTTGGTGGCATCTGCAGATTTGAAGGGCCGGCAGTACTTCTTCATCCATACAGCCAACCTATCTGTTGGGCCCCCACCATATTTGGTGCTGGGTGCAGCTGTGAAAGGGAGAGGAAACCAAGGAGCTTGCTTTCTGTCCACTCTATATTCTGTATAAAGTCCCAAATTGGCACTGTCACTAGTGGTATGTGTCTATGCTGTCATCTCACTACATTACAAGCTCCTTGGGTCCTTTTCACCTTTGTCACAGTATTTTTGCACGTAGAGCCTCAGTATGTATTAGTTGATTGAATAAGTAAATCTCATGAGTTTGAAAATTTCTATATTATTTCAGCAGCTGCTTTCATAGGCTCTTTTTTTTAATTTAAAATTTTTATTTTTATTTTATTTATTTATTTTTTGGCTGTGTTGGGTCTTCGTTGCTGCACGCGGTTGCAGGACGATGGGGTGAGCCGGCCCAGCCGTGGACGCGCTCCCCCCTGCCCTGCCCTCAGCGTGGCTGCTTTCTGTCTTCCATTAATCACCTGGGCCTCTCTTTGTTTCTTTTAATTAATTAATTTATTTATTTTGGTCTTTGCTGCTGCGTGCGGGCTTTCTCTAGTTGTAGCAAGCGGGGCTTACTCTTCGTTGCGGCGCGCAGGCTTCTCTTTGCGGTGGCTTCTCTTTGTTGCCGAGCATGGGCTCTAGGCACGTGGACTTCAGTAGTTACGGCACACGGGCTTCAGTAGTTGTGGCTTGTGGTCTCTAGAGCGCAGGCTCAGTAGTTGCGGCGCACGGGCTTAGTTGCTCCGCGGCATGTGGGATCTTCCCAGACCGGGGATAGAACCTGTGTCCCCTGCATTGGCAGGCAGATTCTTATCTGCTGCGCCACCAGGGAAGCCCAGCTCTTTTTTTTTTAACTTTTTATTTTATATTGGAGTATAGTTGATTAACAATGTTGTGTTAGTTTCAGGTGTACAGCAAAGTGATTCAGTTATACATATACATGTATCTATTCTTTTTCAAATTCTTTTCCTTGACAATGGAACTCAGGCACCTCGATAGTTTCATTTCACTCAGAAGCAATGGCTATAAGGGAAAGAAGGGGCCTGTTTACCTGTGCTCTCTGGGATGGGGGTGGGGATTAAAGAAAAAATTAAAGGGACCTGCTGGCGTACATCAGTGACTAAGCTGGAACAGGGCTCTGGGTTGAGGCTGCCTGGGTCTCTGAACTGGAACCTCGGCTCAGAGAACTTGAATGGCTCCCTCAAGGTCACGGCCCTCACCTTACTTTTAGCTCCGCCGATTTAAGGTGGAAATGTGAAGAGTCCCTTGTACAAACCAGCACAAGGGGATGGGGTTTGCAGCCTCGAGCTGGCATAATTAGAGCTGGCATAATTAATGTCCATTTCAGTGGTTTGCTTCCCCAGCGGGGTTCTAAGGTTGTGTTCTCCCCACGGCCGCGGAGAGCTCGTGGGAAGGCAGTCTAAGTGGAAACTGAGCAGGGCCTTGCAGCCGAGTGGCTCTGAGTTTGAACCTGGCTTTTGTGACTTGTCTGAGCCTCATTTCCCCCACCTGTCATATGAATATGATGACATACCCCTTATGAAATGATTGTGAGGACTGAGTGAGAAAATGGAGAGCTTAGTAGCAGGCTCTCAGTACTTTAAGATGAGTTAAGATGGTAGCTTTAAGATGAGGTGTGATGACTTTGAAAGCTCCAAGCCTAGAACTTGGCCCGCGGAAGGCTACATAAATCCTACCATCTAGGAATGGAAAAGCTCACAGTGTCTGGACCACTGATTTGTCCTAGTACAATAAATTATGTCTTTAAGGGGCTGGCAGATTCTTTTCCATACAAGCACACAAGCAAGTACAAAGACAACCAACCACGGGGAGAGGGAGGGAAGGAAGGAGGGAGGGAGAGGGAGGGAAGGAAGGAGGGAGGGAGAGGGAGAGGATTCCTTCGGAAAACAGGAAGGAGTAAAAGATCCAAATGGATCTTTGGGGGGGAAGGGGAGAAGGCAAATAATCGAGGAATGATATTCTGTGTTAAAAGCAGAGGTTTTTGGTCAACCTATTTACTTTCAGTTTCATCATTTCCTGAGAATCCTAATTTAGCCTCTGGTTGTGTCCTCTCGATTATGGCCTAAAAAGGCAACTACTTGGGTTTCTTGGAGTTGGACTGGCACCCGCAGGAAGCCGGCATGGAAAGGGCTGGCTTTAGCCTGATCTGATCTCCAATGGGCCAGAGCCGCCTCCTTTCTCCTTAACCCGTTGCTGGCCTGCTGAGTCCCACAACTTCCCAGGACTTCTGAGGTTCCCTAATCTGAGCCACGAGCTCTTTCCTGCAGACAGTTTTCTTAGTGCTGGTGTGGTTGCTGCCACGTGGGTACCCTGCCCAAGTGGCTGTGCACACCAGTGTACCCTCGGGGGCCATAAAAACACCCAGACAGATGTTCCTTTGCTCGCATAACTCCACTTGAGAGCTTATCTCAAGGTGGTCCATTAGATAAGAGGAAAACAACTAGTAAGCGGTATTTTTTTTAAAAAATCACTTTGGAATATCATGCAGCCATTAAAAGTGATTACTAACGAGGCTTTGGGGTCAGGGGTCCTGGATTCGTGTCCTCATCCCCCCCAGCTGTGTGAACAGCAGGTTACTTTCCTCTCAGAGCCTCTGCATTGTCCCCTGTAACAGTGAAGCATATGGATAAAAACCATCAAGAAGCAGACTGTGGCCCTGTGGGGAAGTGGTCAGAGTGAAGAGGGAAAATACAAAATGTGAAACTCCCTGCCTGAGATAGTTAAAAATCAAGTGTTTCTATGAGCCAGGACTAGAAGGGACCATTAAAAAAAAAAGAGAGAAAACTAATTTTTGTGGAGAGAGTGTCAGGAATTTGGTGGGGGGTCTTTTTCTTTGATCTTGTAAACTGTTCTATTACGCGCAGTTTTTAAAAAATGTCAGAGGCTGTTTAGCATGGTCCCAAGACAGGGCGGGGAGAAGTGGCGTGTGCTGGCTGCCGCGATCAGGCAGTCGCCTCCCCGGTGTCCTTTCTATAAAGCCCCTTCCTTCCTCGCTCACAGATCTGGACGGTGGCGGCTTTGCTCCACCTGCATCCTTAGAGGTGAGTGTTAACCTGTCTGCTGGCTTCCCTGCCAGGCACACAAGTCTTTCTCAGCCTCCCTGGCTGCCTGATAATGCCCAGCAAATATCTGCTGGATGTTGTGGGATGCATTCCCCTGTACGCCCCGTGCTCCACTCAACTTTCTGACAGTTTCAGCCCAGCCCCAGTGTTGGCCTGACTCCTTTTGCAAGACCCCAGGCACAAGTGTGCTGGGAAGAGGCCAGGCCTGGGAACCAGGCAGATCTGGGTTAGCCCATAACTGGGCTGGGCAACTCTGGGCAAGCGACTTGCCCTCTCCGGACTGTTTCCTCATTTGTAAACTGGGGAAAATAAGAGCTTTTTTTCCCCAGGGTGGCTGATGGTTAGGTGAGGCTGGGAATAAACCCAACTTGATGTTGGTAGGTAGGTACTTAATGATTGGCCCCTTCCCCCCTTCTCTTGGAGTGATCTTGTAAAGGGTGCCTTCGCTGGACCGCATTGGTGGAACTCCTAACGAGCAGTGGACTTGGGGTTTGGGGGGACGGGGTTGACGTGAATCCCTTTTTGCATATTGGTGGGAGATTGTCCTCTCCTTTCCGGGTTTGAAGTCTGAGGAAAGGCTGAGAACCAGCAGCCAGGGAGGGCCCTGTGCTCAGTGATTGTTGTGAGTTCTCGAGCATGGTGGTGACGTGATTGGGGAGATTGGTTTGGGGACCCTGGGTGCTAGGACTTTGCAGAGGATGACTGGCCCATGGCCAGACGGACGGCAGAGAGGCAGAAGACTACTGGTATTTACTCTGGCAGAGAGAAGCCTTTGATTTGTTTGAATGGACTGGCCAGTGTGGAGGTGAGGACAGCTGGCTTTGGGCCTGTAGCCTCCAGACCCACACGGAAGATGAGGCTGGCCAGGCGGTTTGCAGCCATCCCATTCCTGCCTTGTTGGCTGCTGCCTAACTCTGGGCCCTGCCTGCTTCTCCCGGGGGTGGTCCTTGCAGGTGGATGGTGCCCCTTGGCCCCCCAAGAGGGGCTGCCAGGGTTTGCTTGTGCTGCGAATGTAAACAAAGCCACCGGCTGAGCTTGCTGGGGAGGCTGCCAGGCTCCGCTCCTTGGATTTGCCTTCCCTTGTGGTGGGTGGGAGCTAGCAGATTTCCTGGAAAACAGCCTCTCGTGGAGTGAGTCCAAGGCAGCCCCTCAGCCTTGATCTGGAAACCATTTAATGAGCCCAGATAAGAAGGCCCGGGCAGCCCAGACTTTCGCTTTTGTTCTCTGCCTCCCAAGCCTTCAGCCTCCTTGGCATCCAAGTTCCTGTTGGGATCAGGAAGCATGAAAGACTGTGAGACTCTGGGTTTGGATCTGGGGTCCTCCTGGCTTCCTGGGCCTGGGGAGGGAGCCTTGATCTCACAAGGGAAAAGCTTCCCTGTGTCATGAGCTAGTCAGTGAGCTTCTGGGTTGTTCCTCTGGTGGCTGTGGGCTGGTTCTGTCCTAGACCAGGGTTTCTTTTTCTTTTATTTATTTAATTCAATTTAATTTTTATTATTTATTTATTTTTTGGCTGCGTTGGGTCCTCACTGCTGCACGCAGGCTTTCCCTAGTTGCAGCGAGCAGGGGCTATTCTTTGTTGTGGCACACAGGCTTCTCATTGCGGTGGCTTCTATTGTTGTGGAGCACGGGCTCTAGGCACAAGGGCTTCAGTAGTCGTGGCACGTGGGCTCCAGTAGTCATGGCTCGTGGGCTCTAGAGCGCAGGCTCAGTAGTTGTGGTGCACGGGCTTAGTTGCTCCGCGGCATGTGGGATCTTCCCCGACCAGGGCTCGAACCTGTGTCCCCTGCATTGGCAGGTGGGCTCTTTACCACTGTGCCACCGGGGAAGTCCCTAGACCAGGGTTTCTTCGTCCTGCTTTTGGTTCACTCAAAGCAGCTATCCTCCCAGCTGATCCCAGCCTGAGCCTCTGAGCAGGAATAAGTACTGTGGTTAGACTATGGGAGACCACAGAGACCAGGAGTCCTTCCTAGGTAACTCTGGACTAAGCCCCTTACCTCCAGAGAGCTTCTGTTTCCTCATCTGTAAAATGGGATGATAACACGTACTTTACCCACTTTACAGAGTTGTTAGGAGGAGGATCTTATGAGATAGTGAAGTGTGTGTGATGGTATTTCCTAAACTATAAAACCACTCAGATAAGAGGGATTATTATTTTATCATCTTTGTTTTGCAAATCAGCTTCAAAAAAAGGCAAACACACATGGACTTATGTTCTCCTGGCCCATAAATTATGAGCGTTGCCTTTTTACATTAGTGCCTCAGAAGGGAAGCACTCCTTACTCTCCACCATGTGTCCTGGAGCCTGACTTCTTTTCTTCTCGCCTTATTTCTTGGGGCGATGGAATTAAAATCTGTCGGCAACATATTGGTGTTGTGTTTTCTTCTCTTGGTTGACTCCGTGAAATAAGAAAACATTTTTTAAACTGGAGACTTCCACTCTGTGTGCTTGTAGTCAGTTGCCTTTTATGGGTTAACTAGAAATGTGTTCTTGTTGGAAGTCCTCTTAAACCGTGTGGTCACTTTCCTGCCTTAGCAGGTGTAGCTTAGTGTGACTCTAATGACATCTGTCTGAGATTCTTATTATGCATATCATTTGGCACAATCGTTGTTTATAGATTGTTTGATTGTGCATTGATCCTGGGATACATCTCATCATTAATTCCTTACAGAATCTCTGATATCAACTTGTTTTTTCGGTGATGTACATCTTTCTCCCGAAAGTAGAGGGCGAGAAAATTTTGACAAATTGTACAATCTGGTTATATATAATTTTACTTATTATAATGCTGTACAGTTTGCAAACACATGACGTCAGTGATCTCTCTGTGGCTGGTATAGTTGTAGCTAACGTTGTATCCTTTTTTTCTCCTTCAGGTCCTGGCTGTAAGTCACCATGGCGCAGCAAGCTGCCGATAAGTATCTCTATGTGGATAAAAACTTCATCAATAACCCGCTGGCCCAGGCCGACTGGGCTGCCAAGAAGCTGGTATGGGTGCCTTCCGACAAGAGTGGCTTTGAGCCCGCCAGCCTCAAGGAAGAGATGGGCGAGGAGGCCATCGTGGAGCTGGTGGAGAACGGGAAGAAGGTGAAGGTGAACAAGGATGATATCCAGAAGATGAACCCACCCAAGTTCTCCAAGGTGGAGGACATGGCAGAGCTCACGTGCCTCAACGAAGCCTCGGTGCTGCACAACCTCAAGGAGCGCTACTACTCAGGGCTCATCTACGTAAGTGGGCGGGGCTCTGCACGGGTGGGAGGTTCCAGGGCTCATCTACATAAAGTGGGCGGGCTCTGCACGGGAGGGAGGCTCCAGGGCTTATTTACATAAGTGAGTGGGGCTGTAGGCGGGAGGGGGAGGACCTACCGAGAAGGAAATACACTGACTGGTGTTAAGTGGAAAAGTCCTCCTTTATAGACCAGCTTCGCCCAGGCTTCTAATATGGCAGGTGGGAAGGGTTGAGGCCCAGAGAGGGCAAGGGACTTATGCAGAGTCACACAGCCAGGTGCTGGCAGGCCTGAGACTGGAACTCGGGTTTCAGTATCTCTGTCTTTCTTGATGAAAATATTGTATGGACCAAATTAAAAGCCCCTGTCCCTCGGGGTATTAACCACTTAAATTCAGAAGTAGTGACCTGCAGAAAAACAAACAGCCTTAAAGGAAGCATTGCTTGTCAGTGGAGGGGAGATGGGAGCTAAGTGCTGTTGTCTGGGAGTGGGACTCTCCCCTTGGCATCCTCAACTGCTTATGTTAGAACCACTCTGCTGGCTCTAAGAAATGGGTCCTGCTCAGTAAAGCAGAGTGATTCAGGTCATGGGAATTGGAGCCTCCGGGATCTGGTTCCGGTCTTGGCCCTTCCTGGCCATTTGACATGGCTACGTGGGGCCTCACTTCCTCATCTATGAGGAGTCATGAAAGCATTGTAAAGCACCAGCCAGCCCTGGGCTCGCGCAGAGCCTGGGTTCTGTAGCTGCTACCTTTTGTCGTAGGTGAAGGTAATTCCAGCCCTCTGCTCGGCCTTTTATGGGTGTCGCTGTTCAGCTTGGGTCCTGTTAGAGCATTGCTGAGTGTGAAACAAGTCGGTGGCCTGCACTTGCCTATCAGCTGGCTGCAAACGGAAATACTAGGTATAAAAGTGCGTTCGACGTTAGTTGCTTCATCTCTCAGAGTGTGGGTTTTACTCTAGGCAGGCATGGACCTGTGCCTACAACTGGTGGGCAGGACCTGAGCCTTTTCTCCAGAACTCTTCAGCTGGAGGCGTTAGGCCTTAACTCCCGTTTTTGCTTCTTTGCTGGCATCTCCCGTGCGCAGATCCTCCTGCCTCAGTCCAGCCTCCTCCTTGGCATCCTCACCAGAAGGAAGTCGATTGTCTGTGCAGTTGCCCTAATGGAGACCCCCAGCAGGTGCAGAGCTGCGGGGAGATCAGAGCCGCTCGGTGGGGCTGCCAGGGCAGGGGCGCTGCCTCATTCACAGGCCCCCTCTCTGCACACGCTGTTCCAAATTGCGACCCCGGGAGCCTTTGTGCGGTGTGTCTGCCTGGCGTTGTGGGCAGCGTGGCTAATTCTGCGCCACAGCTGCTCTGTCTGTTTCTTCGGTGGGGGGAGGCCCGGGGGCAGGGGGCAGTCGGGCACAAAGAGCTTCTGTGGCCCGTGAATGGAGCAGCTCCCTGGTGTGGCCGTGTGGGAGCAGAGCCACTTGTTCAGTGTCTGCGCCTCCACGGGTCTCCAGCAGGATGGGCTCACAGTACAGCCCCTTCCTCCCACCTGAGCTGCAGCGCTCATGCCTCGGGGCTTAGTTTCGTCATCCACTGATTTGATGGGATTAGCCCAGAGCACTTTTTGAGGTCCTCTTGAGCCCCCCCATGGGACCATTGCCCACCCAGCTGTCAGAAAGGCTTGTCCTAGTAAAACCCAGGCCCCTTCTGCTGTCACCACCAGCTGTTTCCAAACATCTGGCCCTGTGGCACGCCCTAAATGGGTGGCCACGTTGTCCTTCGCTTTCATCGGGCTGGATTTCCTAGAGTGTGGGTTTTCTCAAACCCCAGGAACAAAGCTCACTTGTTTCTGAGCCCCTGGGATGACCTCGCAGCTCCCTGGCCTGCCATCTCAGCCCCACCCGACAGTCATGGAGGGAAAACCAGAGGTTTCCCACCGTGCTCCCGTCTTCCCGTAATACCCGAGCTGAAGACGACCAACACCTCGAGCAGACTTCTTTGCTTCAGAGCTTTCCTGGTACCTCCTGAAGAGAGTATTTGGAGGGAGAACAATCGACTGATTATCCCAGGAAGAAGGAAATTCAGGGCCCTGCGTCCCCTCCTCCAAGCAGAAGAGGCAGTCAAGCACACTGGTTCATTTCCAAGCTCAGCTGCTCTTTTGCACGGGGGCCGGTGTGTGGTTGGTGGGTCCTTCCGGAGTTCTGCGTTCAGCCTAACTTCTGCTTGGAAAGTCCAAGACCTGTAGCCCTTGGCCAGTGCTGGGAAGGGCCTCTGTGCTCCCGACTGGTTCCTGTGTGCACCCTGTCTTTGGATTCAGCCACAAGATCCACCCTCAGTCTTGGCGAGACTGGAGTGGGCAGGGTTGGAAGGGACGGGACTGACTCACACCCAGCCCCTCGGATGTTGGCTGCTGTTGGGTCGAGGGGCAACGCTGCGGACAGTGAGGGTCGAGGCCACTCGTAGCAAGGGAAACCAAAAGATGTGAGGAGTTCGGAAAACCAGCTTCCATGACCAAGGAGGTCTGCGCTGGGGGGATTGTGGAACCTAGGTCTGCTCCCAGCTCTGCCAGGAACTGCCTCGTGGCCTTTGGCCGTCACTCAACAGTCGGGGCTGCAGGTGTGAGGGCATGGCTTATGGGCCTCGCTTCGCCTGGCTTCTTCTGGGCCTGTGGCCTGTTTTCCTAGGGAGAAGGTGCTTGGGTTGCCCCAGCTGTGCCTAAAGAAAGCTGTCCCCCGCAATGAGCACCCGTCACCTGGGTGGTCTCAGGGGGTCTCGCCCAGCTATTAGGAGTCTGTCTTTTTTTTCTGTCGGGGAGAAGGATCTTGGAAGAAAAAAATAGCAGGAAAATTATTAGAAAAAGAGGGCACTGAAGAAAGGCAGATCTGCTTAGACCGTTGCCACCGGAAACTGCTCCTCCTGACCTACTCTGAGCCTCTCTCCATGGCTGTGCTGGGTGCTGTGATCCTCATGACCACTCAGTGGGGATCAACTAGTCTACCTGTGCCCATTTTACAGATTGAGAAATGGAGGGAGAGGGAGGTTAAGAAACTTGCCCTTGCTGAGATTTGACTCTGGGGTCTGACTTTAACCTGGTCATCTCAGACTTGGGGTATCGGCTATATTCTCGGGAGCCTCACATGGAGTGTCGACGAATTGGGTTCCCCTTCAAGAGGAGACCTGAGTCTTGGCGAAGGCTCACAGGGGACATGAAAGTGGTGTTTAAGTTTTTTTTTTTTTTTTTTTAAATTAATTTATTTTTATTTTATTTTTTATTTTTTTTGGCTGTGTTGGGTCTCTGTTGCCGCACACGGGCTTTCTCTGGTTGCGGCGAGCGGGGGCTACTCTTCGTTGCGGTGCGCAGGTTTCTCACTGCGATTTTACAGATTGAGAAATGGAGGGAGAGGGAGGTTAAGAAACTTGCCCTTGCTGAGATTTGACTCTGGGGTCTGACTTTAACCTGGTCATCTCAGACTTGGGGTATCGGCTATATTCTCGGGAGCCTCACATGGAGTGTCGACGAATTGGGTTCCCCTTCAAGAGGAGACCTGAGTCTTGGCGAAGGCTCACAGGGGACATGAAAGTGGTGTTTAAGTTTGTTTTTTTTTTTTTTTTAATTAATTTATTTTTATTTTATTTTTTATTTTTTTTGGCTGTGTTGGGTCTCTGTTGCCGCGCACGGGCTTTCTCTGGTTGCGGCGAGCGGGGGCTACTGTTCGTTGCGGTGCGCAGGCTTCTCACTGCGGTGGCTTCTCTTGTCGCGGAGCACGGGCTCTAGGCGCACGGGCTTCAGTAGTTGCGGCTCGCGGGCTCTAGAGCGCAGGCTCAGTAGTTGCGGCGCACGGGCTTCGTTGCTCCGTGGCATGTGGGATCTTCCCGGACCAGGGCTTGAACCTGTGTCCCCTGCACTGGCAGGCGGATTCTTAACCACTGCGCCACCAGGGAAGCCCTGGTCTTTAAGTTTTTTAGAGATTTTCATGTGAGTGTCTCTGGAAGAGTCCAGGGAGAGAGGTATCTGTCAGTGACCTGTTATCCCACAAAGGATCCTAGATGGTTGAGGAGTGCCATGAGTCTTTCCCAATGCTGGGAAAGTTTAGGCTTGAATATCTCAGAGGGTCCTTCAGGGTAGAATAATTTGTATTTCCACACAGTTTGCTTGCTGCAGCCGAATCCTTTTCCCTTCGTGCATCTCTCACGATGCCAAACACATCTTTATCGTCCTTGGATCTGCGTTTCGTAACTGGGCTCCTACTGTCCACGAAGCTTGCCCCGGATCTCGCCCGATGTACACGCTTGTCGACATGCACAGCTGGCAGCAGTCTTGCGGTTGAGGGGGGCTCCCCTCAACTGAAAGAGCAGAGGTGGTACTGGTGCCCCAACGCCTCGGCAGGTCTGCTGGAGTGGGGCCTGGAGAACCAGGGGCTCCGGCGGGGGCTTTCACATCAGGCTGACTCGGGGTCCTTAGAGGCAGCAGGCATTTTGCCACAAAGTGGGCGTGACGTTGAGAATCAGACTTCCTAACCCATTCCTGTTTGCCTCTCTTTTCTTTTAGACCTACTCAGGCCTGTTCTGTGTGGTCATCAACCCTTATAAGAACCTGCCCATCTACTCCGAAGAGATCGTGGAAATGTATAAGGGCAAGAAGAGGCATGAGATGCCTCCCCACATCTACGCCATCACAGACACCGCCTACAGGAGTATGATGCAAGGTGAGTGCCGTGGCCTTCCCAGGGGCGGAGTCTTTACCTCTAGCCTTGTTGGCACCTTTGCAGGTGCTCCTTCACGGTGATCTTGTGGCTGGATTGGTGTTGATGGCACTGGTGAGGGGGCCGTGCATTGTGGAGGTCTGTAAGCCATTGCGTGAGAGCCAAGACCAGTGGCTATCAAAGGAGATGTTTGTATGTTGATAGAATGTTCAAGAAGCTTTAAAAAATGCATTTCCTAATTCTTTTCCCGATTTCTCATTCTTGACAGGAGCTCCTGTGCCAGTCCTCTGACTTCCAGGAGCCCTCTTCTACCAGTTACTTCCTTTCCTCCATTATTTTCACCTCTTCTTCTCTTCTACGCAGTTTGGAAACATGCTTGAGTTTTCACATCTTTTTAAAAAAAAAAAAAAAAACAACACACAAAGTCTCTCCTGGATTCTGTGCCCTGCTGTAGGTTGTCTCTGCTCTCTCTCCCCCGTCATAGTGGAGCTTTTTAGAGGAAGTATCCGTGCTTACTACCTCTGTTCAACACTTCTCAGCCACACTCCTTGCCCTGCACGTCATGCCCCCTATTCTGTCTGACAGAGGCCACCCTCCCTTCTGTGGAGCTCTGAACTCTTATCTTACTTAACCTCTCCCAGGATTGGACAGTCTTACCCACTTCCTTTTGAAAGCCCTTCCTTCCTGTGACTCTCTGGTTCCCCTAACCTCTGCCTTGCCCATCTGCATGCGTCTCCCCCGTTACACCTGCTGCTCCTCAAGGTCTCGTCCTCTGGACCATGGCCCGTGTCCACTTGAGTGGTTTCGCCATCACTTTTCAGCTGAGGACCAGCTCTGTTAGCTGATTGCTGCCAGCCACTTGCTCCCGGCTGCCATTTCTCCATGCACCCAGTCACCCAAGCCTGGAACCTGGCTCATCTTACACTGTCCCCTTTCCCTCTCACCCCTTTTTCCAAGCCAGTCAGCGCTCTCTATAGATTTTATCTCTTTTAACATTTCTGACCTCCTTCCCCCTCTTGTCTCTGTGGCCCTGGCCTCAGTTCAGGACTCTACAATTTTTTGCCTGTACTATTGCTGTGACCTCTTAACCTTTGCTCTTAATAGAGCCCTCTCTCTGTGCTTCTATCAGAGAGTCGTCCTTCTGGAATGCAAATCTGATCAAACCCCTGATTTGAACTCTTGAAAAGTCTCCTCAGTTGCCCCAAAGATAACCCTTAAACCCTCCAGCAGCATACGGTGCCCTTTGTAATTGGCCTGCTGCCTACCTCTCCAACTTGCTGGCTACATGGAACTCCTTACATTTCTCCAGTAGGCCTCTCTGCTTGAAGCCGCCATGCCTGTTCCATCTGCCCTGCAATAGCTGGCAAGTCTCTAGTCTTTTGTTAGAGACACGCCTGAAGCATTACTGCCAGCCAGGGAGGATGTCTGGGCTAGCCCTAGTAATACTTTGACTTAGGTGTGGACTGGGCCCATGTTGCCTTTATATTCTCAGAGCTTAGTCAACTACCTAGCACAGGGCTGTGTTCTCATATCTTGTATTGATAGTGGTTTTTCATGTCCTATTACATGGGCATCCTTTTTTTTTCTTTCTTTAAACTTTGTAGTCAATCTAGGCTGTGGTGGTGATGAGTCTTATTGTATTAACAACTCTGTCCCTGGTTTAGTGATTTAAAATGGCAACATGTGGGTCTGTCTTGTACCATCCACATAGTGCCGTGGAAGGTGTTTCATTGCCAAGCTTGGTGAATTATGTAGGTTGTACAAGTTTGGCCTACCCTTTGGCTCATGTTCACGTCTATCAAAATTCCTTGAAGAAGCCAGCCCTTTAGTTTTAAAGTAGGATGTCTGTTTCAGAGTGCTAACTACAACAGTCTGGCAGGAGAACATTCTGTGGGATTCCAGAAGAGCCTGAGTCTGTCTCTAGAGGTTATGAGTCACTTTTCTCCTTGCTCTCATAATTGGCCTCATGCAGGAAGTGCACCCTGGAGTATTCTTGAGCTCTGCACAGCTGAGTGTTAGGGCATGTTCCCACACTTGGATCCCAGACCTGAAAGGTTTTCTAGCAAGTGGGATTTTTTTACTTCTTGCCAAGCCATTATGATAAGAATAATGTAGTGATGTACAGCATGACACCAGGAGTCGGAGTCTCTGGAAATGGACTGCCAGCCTTTTTTCTGACAATCTGTGGGACTTCTTCCCAAAGAGATTCGCCCAATTATTATGTGTTCAACAGCCACAAAGTACTTTGAGGGGCAAAAGTCAGCACTATAGGTTGGATATAATTGGGGGGAAAAAAAAAAAAAAAAAGGGAACTTACAGAGGGCTGGAGCTTTCCTTTGTGTTGATCAGGAAGTCTTGGCCATAATGGAATGGCCTTGATGGGAACTGAGGAGCCACCCCAAGTTATGAGAGTAAACGGGTGGGTGTTTTCATCTTTTGGACATCCGCAGGCACAGGAAACCTAAGGTCTTGTTGCTTTTTAAAAATTATCTGTGTAGGGGGCTTCCCTGGTGGCGCGGTGGTTGCGCGTCCGCCTGCCGATGCAGGGGAACCGGGTTCGCGCCCCGGTCTGGGAGGATCCCACGTGCCGCGGAGCGGCTGGGCCCGTGAGCCGTGGCCGCGGGGCCTGTGCTCCGCGAAGGGAGAGGCCGCGGCAGAGGGAGGCCCGCATACCACAAAAAAAAAAAAAAATTATCTGTGTAGGTGCTGGGTCCGCGTACTTTCTAAACCTCAGTCTGAGAAGTTTTTGCCCGTTTCTGCTTCACGTCGGACTCGGTGCAGCTCTTCAGCCCCCACGTTGACCGAGGACGTTTCCAAGTTCCCTCTTGTCACGCACAGTTGACCTGCAAAGCAATCAGCAACAGATTTCTTGTTCTTGGGACAGGGAGGAAGTTAATTAACAGAAGTTGCCCCTGTTAGGACAAGATGGTTCACCAGTACAGGAAGTTCTCGAGCGGAGCCTTTGGTGCCTGCCCTGAGTCAAGTATGACAGTGGAGCCTTGGGGTCTGCAGGCTGTCAGAATCAGTGCCTCTCTTTTGGAGAGCGTGTCTTACTTATTAGCACATGCTGCCCCTCTGGCTTTGGGGAACACAGGTGTGTTCTCTGACACTTACATCCTAAAAGCCACGGCCAGACGGTTCCTTTTCTGCTTTTTCTTTAAACAAGAACTAGAAAAAGATTTCCTCCCTGAGCTGGCTGTGGCTTATGACATACTAGCATTTATTCTGCCAAATAGGGGAGTTGGTGGCTTTGTCTGGAGACTTTTATGAGATGAGCTCTTTGACTTCTCCTAGGGACCTCCCTCCGTCTTTCATCTCTTAAATGCTCTGGTTTGCCTGTAAGTCCTGATTTATGCCTGCCGTCTTGCAGTTAGTATTAACACTGCCCTCGCTCACTTTCAGAAGCACTACAGCTTGGATGATGAATTATATGGTTACTTTACCTATTTGTCGGACGAAGCCAGGGTTTCTCAAACTTGGCACCACTGACAGTTTGGGGCTGGATATCCATTCTCTGTCTTTTTTGGGGGGGTGGGGTGGGGGTGGGGGGGAGTTTGTCCCGAGCATTGTGGGATGCTTCACAGCATCCGGGCCTCTACACACTCGATGCCGGCAGCACCCTCCCTCTGCAATTGTGACAACCAAAAAGGCCCCTAGACATTGCTACCAAATGTTCCCTGGGGGGCAAAACTGTCCCCACTGCAGAACCACTGGACTAAGCATTGCAGATTGGTTTTATTCTAAGTGTCAGCTCCCATCAATCAGTAGTGCCTTGCCTAACCCTGTGTTGACAAAGGATCTGAGACTCAGTGCCAAGGAATGCTGGGATAGATTAGTGCTGTCTGCCGTGGGCACAGGTTGGGGCATGGCAGCATATGGTAGCCTGGATTAGGCCATGGAGGTAGGAGATTGGAAAGTGCCAAAATTCTAAGAGGTTGAGTACATTACTCTGGCACTGGAGGCGATGGCAATCCAGGTGGAGAGACAGACATGTTTGTACACGGGGATCTGTGGCCAAAGCTGTATAACAGGACAAGTTGCCACCTACACCTGGTGCCAGCGTGACTGCGGCAGGTGTCGGCTGTCTTGGGAATTCAGAGGAAGGCGTGGCCGCCGAGGCCTAGGGTGGTCGGAATGGCACCGTGGAGGTTGGCTCCTGTGGAAAGGCTGGCAGGTGTATGTCAATAAATGGTTGTAGCACAGCCCAGACGTGCCGGGCCCAGTTTTGTTTGTTTTAATCCTCAGCCTTGGGTTTAATTAAAGTTGCGGTGACCCGGTAGGTTCACCCTCCAACCCTGGCTTTCCCGTTCGGTTCATTTGCCGTCCTGGGCATTACTGGGTCTTCCTACCTTGTGGTTGAACCGTTCCTCAGGATTCTGTAAAGCGCGGAAGGCTTTGAATGGTCTGAGGCCGGGAAAATGAGAGAGAGAGAAGGCAGACGTCCGCCCTGCCGGGGTCGGGGTACCAAGGGCTGCCCGGGGAATTCGGGAGAAGCAGCACGTGGTCTGTCAGACGCATGACTGGGTGGGGAAAGGGCGCTTCTGGCTTCCACCCTCCGTGGGAAAGAGTGTGTGTGTTCTCACAGGAGAACTGGCCAGTTGAAGAATTTGAGCTCAGTTATCTCCCCAGGAATAGAAGAAAAAGACCCTCTTCTTGGTTCATTAGTTAGAATGCCAGGTTTGGTTCACTTTCGGTGACTTTATGGCATTTTAATGAGCTCCCAGCATTTCTCGGGGAGTAGCAGCAGGGTTTGCTCCCATTCCAGACCTAAACTAATCCAAGAACTATTTCACCCTTCTCTCTGCACTAATCTCACCTCTGCTTCTCAGCGGAAGCTGCCCCAGGAGTGGTTGGTCACCAAGGGCCCGGTGAGTGTCCACATGCCTCTTGGTGCTTGACTAACGTTTTTGGGTAAACAAGGAAGGGCAGAACTTGAGCGTTCTCTTCACATCTGAGGACGATCCTCCTGCATCACAGGTAAAGGGACAGGCCCAGAAACATAACTAACTTTGCCCAGAGGCCCCCAGAGAGCCAGCCCCAGAAACCCGGTCTCCCGACTTCCGCCCTGGTGCCCATCCTCCAGGGCGCCGTTGGTCCTCCTTGCCCCTGGCTGGTGTTTGGAGGGTTGCTCCCGTCTGGCTGGCTGGTTAGGGCCGGAGGGGCCCTCCTGCCCCTCTCTCGGCGTTCTCACGGCCCTGCCGCCTGTTGCCCCCGTGAAGCTGTCTGCCCTCCAAGGTCTTTCTGAGGAAAAGCTCCGTGTTGGGGAGGTGCTAGGAAGTGCTTCCACGGTCCAGTAAACCATGCCTTTGAGCAGACTCACCAGGACAGGCCTCCGAGGAAGCCGCAGATGTGATGATTCCACTTAAGCAGGAATGTGCCGGCCAGGGGGCTCAGGCCCTGCCAGGGAGCCCTGCCAGCCGGCGGCACACAAAGGCCTCGCCGTCTGAGGGAGGCCTGCAGGCAGCAGCTCACCCCGAGGGCTGCGCTCTGTCCCCCCTGCCACACGGTTACCCCCGCCGGCCGGCCATGCCGGACGCAGCCCCTCTGGGGCCTGCTGGGGGGCGGGGGCGGCCTGGGAGGCAGGCAGGTACACTGCAGCAGGAGAGTGAGGGCCCACCTATTTCGGGGGCTGCCTTGACAAATGACACAGCGCTTCTGGAGTAGGTCACCAGAAGGAGTCTGCCGGGTCTCTCTCGGCCTTAGCTTAAGGGAGAGGCTTGCCTTGTGACCAAGAAGTATGCCGAAAAGAGAGCGCGGGGTTCAGACTAGTCGGCGTCTGGCTCTGTCACGTCCTGACCGACTGGGCTCCACTTTGGGCCTTCATTTTCTCGTCTGCCTCTTGGCCGGATAAACGTACTTGGCAGGGTTACTGTCAGGATCACGCAAGGGGCTGTGTGTACGGTTCCTGGCCTGTGACAGGTGCCCATTAGAAGGTAGCAGTGGGACCTGGAGATGCAGTGTCTTGACTGAACAGTCCCTGCCTTCCGCAAGACCTGCACGCGGCATAGCCCGTCCATCCACGCTCCCGTTTGCGTGATGCAAGTGATAACCAAGTGCTTCCTCAGGTGGCTTCTTAATCTCCTTAAGAAGGAAGAGGTGAGCATCCTCCCAGAGGCCAGGCTCTGGGTACCAGCGTGTGCAGGCAGTGGCTTGTTGTAGCTGATTCCCTGCAGTGACCGTGTGATACACAGGTGTGTACTGGCAGACGCAGCCTCTAGCTTGTCTGATATGGTCCATGGGCCTCAGCTGGCAGCACCAGGCCTTGGGGTCGACGTGGCCTCGGGGGTCTTCAGGAGAATGCCGTGCACGCGAGAGACGGTTCCTCCGTGGCACTGGAGTCGTCCTCTGTTGATGTGCTGGTGGGCTACCAGAGGGGCGTCATGACAGGCTGCCCCGGGCCCCCTGCCCCAACACCGAAGCCCGGACAAGGAGGCTGCTTGGTCAGGCCCCCCCAGAAGGAAAGTCGGCCCATGGAATGAGGCTACTTAATTGTGGTCACGGCTGTCAGTCTCGTTTCTATATGACGGTCTTTCTAGAAGAGGGATCTGTGGTTAATGGGTCCTTTTCAAGGATTCAGCTTTCGGCTTGCTTTTTTGTTTTGTTTTTAATCCAACCCAACAGGGCGGCTCTGCTTTGCTCTGGGCCGGCTGAAGTGGGAGAGGAGAAAGAAGTGACCTCTTGGAACCTGAAACTTTGGGGGTGGTCGAGAACTTGGTCCCATGTCTCTGTTACTGTAACCCCCCCTCCCCCCAACAAACAAACAAACAACAAAAACTCACCTGCATAGTCTCTAATGGCTAAGCTGCTTTTTGCTTTTAACTTCCCTGGCCTAGTTCCTCTCTCACTGCCTGCTGAACACTGCCTAGCAGCTCGTTTTTCTTGTTTTCTCAAGTTCTGGCCCTGAGACCCCAGGAGAGCATGTCCTGGTATGTCAGGGCTGAACATTGGTGCATTTGGAGAAAAGGGTTGCTTTCTTCCCCTGCCTGATTTCTGGAATTAAGCTATCAGAGGAGAACAAAGTAAATTCCCTAAAACTAAAGAGATAAGAGAGCTGAGAGTCTGCAGGCCTAAAAGTCAGGATAACGTAAGTGGCTTCTGTAAAATCCCTTTAGTCTTGACCAAGGCTAATGGCCCAGTGTCGACCTTTGTAATAAATTCTGTTCTTCTGGCAAACAGTGCTGACTGGGGCTCGGGGTGCCATTCCAGCTGGGCTTCCTGACTCTTGTCGAAGAGCTGGTCTCTCCAACACGAGCTGGACCGCAAGCGCAATACGGCAGAGCTCTAAGCTGAAAGCCAAGAACGGAAGCCCTGTTCCAGGAGCAAAATCTGGCCCAACAGTTACCAGCCCATCTTTTATTTCGTTTGAGTGCCCTTCTCAAGGCGACCGGAGCCACTGGCTTCTGCAGAGAGCATCTTCAAGTGCCGCTGTGGTTCGTCTCCTAGCATTTGTGTTCCTGGTTCTCCAGGTTTGACCGAGCCTGGGAATGGGACATTCGCAAAGCCTGCTGTCCTCCTTGGAGGGTTGTTTGTGCTCCGACTTGGAGCCAAGTTTGTCCTGAGCTTTGCCTGGCAGCGTCCATCTCATTTCCTGCTTGTGTCCCTTTCTTCTTCCTTCCCGTCCTCCCCCGAGAGCCCAGCGCTCTGCAGAGCTGTGACCTGTGGCTTAGTGCTCTCTGTACCGGACTCGGCCACGGCCTCCTCCTGTCTGTCTTTTCTTTTCCCCGAGGGATTGTTTCAG
Source organism: Physeter macrocephalus (assembly GCF_002837175.3). Taxonomy (NCBI): domain Eukaryota; kingdom Metazoa; phylum Chordata; class Mammalia; order Artiodactyla; family Physeteridae; genus Physeter; species Physeter macrocephalus. Next base: position 42,997,003 of record NC_041219.1, on the reverse strand, counting down.
AGCAGGGCAGAACTGGCCTCGGGGGTTGTCAGGTCCCCCCCACCCCACTGCCCCGGTGTCCTCGTGGCCTTTGCAGTGGGCTGTCTACACTCACACGTGGCTTTTGAATCTCCCTCCATCCTGGCAGGCTTATGAGCAACCTCGGCAGCAACCCCACATGGATAAGTTCTCGCTTCCAGCCCTGCCCGCGGGAAGGTGGATAAACAACCAGCAGTGGTTTTGGCGGGTTTGCCTGTGTGCTGGGAGCCCACCTGTGTGAGCCGCCGGATGCATTTTGGCCAAGAGAGGGCTTGTCGGGGGCCTCGTTTGCCCCCGAACGGAATGAAAGAGCAGTCCCTCCGGCTTCTTCCTACTTGTCTGGGGTGCTGGTCGGGGCGGGGGCTGCCCGATCTCTGTCTCCTGTACCTGGGGTTCAAACCCTGACCCTACCTGGGGGAGCAGCGTGAGTGGAGGCAGTGGTTGGGGCCAGCTGGCCTCTGGCCTGGAAGCTGCTGATCGGGCGTCTGCTTGGTCCGGGCCCACCCTTGTACCTGGGGAGAACGTTGCTGGTGACCATGCCGTGTGCTTGGGAGCCACTGGCAGGCTTTCCTCCTTGCTGGCTGACTGCGGGGCAGGCAGGCAGGCAGGCTGCCAGGGCTCCGCAACACGAGGCCGCTGAGGCGTGGCACCAACCGCAGCCTCTGCTAGCGGGAAGCATTATTTTGCACCTCCTTTTCCTCACCTCTCTGTCTGCTTCCCAAGCGCTTGTAACCCAAGCTCGCGAGTTGGGCTGGCTTTGGAGAAAGTGGCAGACAGCTTGCGAGGCCGGGGTGACACATCGTGAGTGGGGGTGGCCCGTTCCGCGCAGCACTGAGGCGGGGCTGCTGGTGGCACAGAGGGTCCTGCCCTGTGGGCGAAAAGTGGGGAACTAGGCAGGCATCTGGAGGCCTGGGTTCTTGGCCCAGCTTACGTGACTTTGACCAAGTCATTGGGTTTCTCGGGACCTGGCGTCCTGACCTCTAGATGCAGGTGTTTGGACTGCATGCTCTCTAGAGCCTTCCCAGCGTCCAGGGTCTGAGCTCAAACCCCACAGGTCTCTCCAGGTTTTACACCTGGCGAAGTGCTTTGCATTTTGGCCCATTGGAACCAAGATGCTGCCCCCGAGTTTGCCCCAGCAGCCCGGGGCTCCCGTCCCAGGCGACGCGGAGCAGGGGTGCCACAGGGGTCTGCTGTGCAGTTTTCGCAAGACAACCCCCTTGGTGGCGGACAGTCTGAGGCCCGCTGGCCATGGGTCGCGCCGTCTCTCACCCCACGCAGGCGTGTTGTCCAACCTGTAGCTGCCCTTGCGTTCGTTTTTGCTTGGCCCGTAGGCACGGCTGCCAGTTCTCGAGAAACCCGGCTGACCTGAAGACAGGTCCCGCGGGCAGGCCCCTCTTCCGGGTGCCCCCGGAGAGCAGCCCCGCGGCAGCTCGGCGGGCGTTATCTTAGCGAGCGGTCCAGTGAGTCAGCCCTGGGCAGCCGCTGTTGGTGAACCGGGCCCGTTCCCTTCCTCCTGCACTTCCTGTCGGGGCTGATGTCACATCGCGGCTGAGCAAGCCTCGTGGCCTTTTATGGACAAGAATCGGCAGCTCCTCTCACAGAGGAAGTGAGCCAGAAGGCCCCTCGCATAAGCCCATGCCTGGGCCGAAATACCTGCAGTCAGGGCTCCCCTCCGCCCACCTGCGCCGGGGCCTTCCGAGCTGGCTGGAAACACCTGTCTGTTTGGACATCGGAATCGGCTCCAAAAGGCCTCAGGGCTTTTGGGGTTTAAAATAAAATCAGGGGAGGGAATGGCCTCATCACCGAATACGTAACTTAAAACCTTTCTCGCTGTCGTCGTTCCGAGGAGGCTGCGCAGTGGGGAGAGGTGGGAGGTGCAAAGGGCTGGGGTCGTCAAGGACAGTTTCCAAGCACCTGCACTGTGCGTTGTGCTTCAGGCACCCGCATCATTCGGTCCTTGCAGCGGCCCTGCCCTCTGATTCCCCAGAGGCCAAGGGGCCAGGCATCCCGAGGGGCCCTGCAGAGCGAGCATTGTGCCCCGGGCTCTAGGGCGCGCAGCCACTGGCTTTCTTCTCTCCGCCGCTGCTCCAGACACATGGACCGGTGGTTGTAAAGTGTGCTCACAGGAACCCCATCTCCACTGCCCAAGCAACTCTGATTTTTATCTCCTGCTCTTCATATTAGGGACTCAGGAAGATATTTTCCTGAGGAAAGGCTGCTGCTGCTTTTAAAAGAGTTGAAAAGCCCTGAAGAGATTCGTATTCTGTCTCTACCCCATGCCCGTCAAGTCAGGACCAGGGCAGGAGGGGTTCAGGGGCCTAAGTCAGGCTAATGTCTTCCTTCTGCGGGGAGCCTGTTTCCCAGAACAGGGTTGTCTTTGGTGGGCACACTCCCCTGCTTCTGGGCTGTTGGCTTCCTGTCTGTCTGTCTGTCTCCTCTGTTGTGGAGGAAGGAAGGGTGTTTTCAAATAAGCCTTCGGTCCACATAGACCCAAATAAGGACTTGAGCGAACAATGGAGTGGTCTGGACCCTCAAGGGTCTGTGTCCTGAGAGCTGACCATGTGGGGAGTGAGTATTAAGGAGGGTCCCGGCCGGAATGCACCAGGGCTCTGGCAGAGTAAACTGAGCCAGGCGGAGAGCCGGCTGGCTGCTGAGAATTCCCTCCACCCCCTACCCAGAAGAGATGCTTACCGAGCAGAGTGTGGTGAGACGGGCTTGGGCAGACCAGGGACAGCGCCTGCCTCACCTACCTCCTAAGAGATTACAGACCCAAACCCACTGTAAAAACTGCGAAGACCGACGCTGGGGGTCACAGTGTCATTCATGGTAGGCAGGTGGATGTGGGGGCACCCGCTGGTGGGGGCAGAGATGAGGAAATCAGAAAGGCCTCCCATCACTTTTCCTCTGTGAAAGCATTTGCCCAAAGGAATGTTCTGGCAAAGCAAATTAAGGTTTCTTTAAAGTGTAAAATGAAAGGATTGGAGGGTTTCCTTTTACGCTGTGTTGACAGTGGTCACTTGGCCTCAGGAATTGGAGGTGGAAGGTCAGAGGGGAGGGAGAGCTGGGGATGGTGGGGTGGGTGGAGGTTACATGAGGAGTTTGGGTCTGAAATTGGGATTTGAAGCGTGTGCAGGCCTGTGTGTATGTGCGTGTGTGTGTGTGTGTGTGTGTGCATCTCTGTATGCCGTGCACCTGTGTGTGCACCCACAGGCGTGTGTGTCTGTGTGTACATGTGCCTGTGTGCATACACACGTGTCTGTACACGCACCTAAGCACGCCTGTGTTCGTGCACGTGCACTGTGTGCACGCGTGTCCATGTCCCTGCGTGTGTGCGTGGGTCTGTGTGCGCACGCGTGCCTGTGTGTGTGTGTGCCCGCACGTGTGTGTTTGGGGGCTCTGCTTCCTGTTGTTCAGCAGTTCAGCATCCGACTCCTCCTCACACAATCAGAGGAATTCCAGCCATCCCAGGGCCCAGGCCTGGGCAGCCCTGGGAAAAACGGTTCTTTCTGGGAGGGATGGGAACGTTTCCTTTTATGGTACTGGCAGCCGCCCGCCCGGCCGCCGCCGCCGCCGCCCATACAGGTACATTCTTGCCACTCTCCCAGCGGGGACAGAACACGCCCGCCGCTGGGCCTCCGCCGAGATGCAGCGGGGGAGGTGCAGCCCCGCTGTCGTAGCTGTGTTGGTTCCAGACTCATCGAGGTGGGGTGGGTCCTGGAAGCTGCCAAGGCTTCCCCAGCCTTTAGCACCTCTTCCACCGCGCCGCCCCGCCCCCCGCCTTCCCTGCTGCCTTATGGAGACCCAGCCGGGTCTATGAGACTCTGGCCAGGTCTATCTCAGCCCCTGCTGTGCAGCCTCGCAGGGCCTGGTCCTGTGGGAAAGTCGCGAGGGGGCAGCAAGGTCACCCTCCGGGTCTGCTCTGAGCCCTTGCCCGGTGCGGGGCAGGGTGTGGGCTGGGTCTGTGTGAGTGGCCGGGTTCCCTCCGCACACCCCCCCACTGCGCTGTTGATATTTCTAGGGGCTGGAGGGAGGGCAGGGGCAGCTGCAGCTTGTGTTGGATGTGAGGTTTCTTTTTACTTTTCCCTGGCCGGACTCCCTCTCTCCCTCCCGAGACAGGAGAAGAGGTGGTCGTAAATGCCCACCCCCAGGTTCCCGGCTGGGCAGTTGAGCCGGTGTGGGTGTCCTTCCAGATCACCGACATCGGTGTCTATCCAGCACTGACACCACTGACAGCTACCAGAACCCTCGTGGTTCTCAGCTAGTTCTCCCGCTGCCCTGACCAAGCCGTGACCACCCATCACAGCGACTTCATGATGGGGGAGCGGGCAGACAGCAGCCACCTGTGGAGTTCATTCTAGTTACAGGGTTCCGGGCTGGGTCCTTTTCATGTTCTTTCTGTTTTTCAAACTAATCCTGCCAGGGAGTTAGTAGCATGTTTACTTTATGGATAAGGAAACCGAGACTCGGGAATTACAGACCGCACTGCAGCCCAGTGTTGGTTAGTAGTCTGGTCCTGGATTCAGGCTGATTTGACCTCCAGGCGGTGGGGGTCTCCCAGGCGATGGGGTAAAATGAGTTTATATTTTCAGCTGTTGCTTAAAATTGCACACTCGGGGCTTCCCTGGTGGCGCAGTGGTTGAGAGTCCGCCTGCCGATGCAGGGGACGCGGGTTCGTGCCCCGGTCCGGGAGGATCCCACATGCCGCGGAGCGGCTGGGCCCGTGAGCCATGGCCGCTGAGCCTGCGCGTCCGGAGCCTGTGCTCCGCAACAGGAGAGGCCACAACAGT
>NC_041219.1:42977611-42992185 GCF_002837175.3 Physeter macrocephalus | reverse complement strand
GAGGATCCCACGTGCCGCGGAGCGGCTGGGCCCGTGAGCCATGGCCGCTGAGCCTGCGCATCCGGAGCCTGTGCTCCGCGACGGGAGAGGCCACAACAGTGAGAGGCCCGTGTACCGCAAAAAAATAAAATTAAATTTAAAAAAATTGCACACTTGGTCCTGAGCCAGGTCAGCCCTAATATCTTAAAGCATTTCTGCGAAACTTCGCTTTCAAAGCCTGGCATTACTGTTCCTCCTGCCTTCCAGGGGAGTGCATTGTTGATATCCATACTTGCTGACCGGTTCACAGAGCTGGGAGAGTTGCTGAAAGTTCCTGACCCCCAGGCCTGGAGACCACAGGGCTCACAGAAACTGGTCAGAAGCTGATTCTGAGGAGCTTCTGTTCTTTCCGAGCTGCCTCCAAACTCCCATTACGGAGAGTTTTCCCCGTGCCAGACCCCACACTGGTGCTTTCATGTGTGTGACTTCCACGTATACCATCATCCCCCGGGGCTCCAGGAAGGCCGTGCCGGGACAGCATCTTAGCCCAGGGCTGTCCCACGGCAAAGCCAGCCTTGACCTCACCGCTCACCCCACGTCTTACCTGTGCCTCTTACCCGGATGGGGACAGTGTTTAAAACACCTGCCGCAGGCCTCGTTTCTAACAGCCTCAACCTCCTGTTAGAAACACGCGGGGCAGGAAAGTAGACTTCCGGGGAGCTTTCCAGAGGTTGGCTTTCTCGGAGGGGGAGCGACAGAACTCTTTCAGCGTCATGGGGCCAGGCGGGCGGCCAGGGCGGGCAGTTTGAGCTCCCGGAGGAGGGAGCAGCTGCCCCATGTCGCTGCCACCCAGGAATGTCCCTCCTCCCTGTGACGGTGGCATGGAGGGCCAGTGTTCCAGGCTTCACGCTCCTGGGAAGTGGGCAGGGCGATGGGTGGCTCTTCAGAAGCCGGGGCGGGAGGCTTTCATGTCTGCTGGAGGGTTAACCTGATGTCTCTTTTGTTTCAGACCGAGAGGACCAGTCCATTTTGTGCACGTAAGTGTTTCTGTCCGGGTGGTAGGGCCTGTGTCACCCTGATCTGTTCTCACTCTTGAAGACCCCTACCAAAACCTAGGTCGATGAGATCCATTCCCAATTCCAGCCCCTGCTGCTTCCCCCAAGGGGCAGGCTTCATGTTTGCTCCTTAGTGGCCCTGCAGCACGGATGAGCTTGATTTCATGGCCAGAGATTTAATCTCCTTCCTCAGAGGAGGCGGTGGGGATGAGGGTGGCAGTGCAGAGAGGAAAGGCAAGCGTCTTCTCAACAAGACAGGGTTGGGAGCTGCTTGGGCCCCCAGGACACGTTCACTCTGGTGCTGAACCGTGGCTTTCTTTATCTGGGCTTCTCACCTCCGTCCTCTGAACCTAACGAGGAGCTGATAAATAAACCCGTAGCCAAGGAAGTTAACGGTACGCAACATACCTTCTAGTGCAGTTTCGAGGGAACATGTATAAATGCCTTTGACCCCTGAGTCAACAGCTGCCTAAAACTGACTCCTGAGACACTTGGAAGCAAAGGCTGCCAAATGACCAGAGCAGGCAGCGGACAGAAGTTTAGTCTGGTCAGGTCTGTGGAGGGCCATGGGAAATGGCCCAAGTGAGTATTTCAGAGCTTAGCATTTGTTTGCCTGTCCCCTTTCCTGCTACTGGCTGTTGGGTCCCTCACTGGCACCCCACAGAATGGGAGACAGTAGAGCTTGTAGTGGGAAGGGGGCAGACGCCAAGGATTTGGCCACCTCTCCCCTGAGAACTTCCTTGGCTCTCCCGGCAGGGGCGAGTCTGGAGCTGGCAAGACGGAGAACACCAAGAAAGTCATTCAGTACCTGGCTCATGTGGCATCCTCACACAAGAGCAAGAAGGACCAGGTGAGTGCAGGCTTTCCTCCCCGAGGAAGAGAACTTAATGATTCGTGGTTTGGCTCAAAATGAGAGTGTTTGGAGGACTGAAGCAGAGGCCAGGCCTGCTTTCACTGAGGCTGGGAGTGGGTCTGGTGGTAGCCCGCCCGTTTCTCCCTTGACCTCCTAACTTTGAGTCGCTATGGAAACCGGAGACTGCCCGAGGTTCGCAGCTAATGCTGCGTGGCCCCCACCTCTGAGGGCGGAAGAGAGATTCCAAAACTTGGCTCTCAAGTTGATGGAGACATGAAGGATCTCGGGCAGGCCTGCACTGGAACCCCTGCTTCTGTTCCCTGCTGTTGAAGTGCCTCTGGGTGGACAGCCCCCAGCGAAGAGAGAACAGGCAGCTGGAAAGACATCTCACTTCCCTTTTTTTCCCCTCTCCCTCTTGGTGGATTGTGGTCGAACCCAGCAGTGTCCTCGCTAGGTGAGCTGCACGTTTACTGCACGTTCTACACCAGGAATGCGTGTTCTGTCCATCGTGTGCCCTTGAATTACGATTTTTTTTTCTAAGCAGCTTTTCACCCCACACACCATTGTCACTCTCTGCGTCTAGACCTCTTCTCGTAGGCTCGGCTCACTGACTGTCTTGGGAGGAGGGGCTGGGTTGTGACACACGGTGACCTCACGTGCACTCTGAAATGACAGCTCCTGCAGAATGGGGACAGGCCTCACCACCTAGCTGTTCTCAGACGTTCCGGTCAGGCCCAGAGTTCCCACGGGCACACGGCACGGAAGGCCCCGTGCAGAGCCCTGACCGAGGCACAGCGGAGTGGTCACCTGCCCTCCTGGACCCTCACACGCTCAGTGTTCTGGACCAGATGGAGATGGGTGGCTCCCGCCTGCCGCCACAGTGCCAGCCCGAAGCAGTGCCGGGAAGGCCACGCACGAGGCTTCCCCAGAGTGAGGTGTGATCAGTCTGAAGCATGCCCGTGTGGTGCTCTCTCTTTCTCTCAAGCACACACTCTTAAACTTGCCCGTGAAATCTAAGTGCCAGTGGTGTCCCCTCAAGCCGTCAGGGGGAACTGTGCCATCTGGGTGGCCCCCCACCCCCTTCCCGGGGCGCCGTGTGCAGCTTGTATAAGTAAGTAGTGGTGTGTGTCTCTTTGCATGTGGATCTGGGGTGTGTCCTGCAGAATGTCCTAGAGCACAGTCTTCTGGAATCGAACCAAAAGTAACTTTTCATGTGTCCAACTTCGCAAGGCATTCTGCATCTTTCTCCAAGAGTTATATTTAGAAACGAATGAAGTTTTCTTTTGCTCCCTCTCTCTACCCACCTCCCTCCCCCATTTTCCATTCTTTTTAGGGGACCTATTTTTAAAACAGGGCTGCGAGGTTAGGAGTTCTCTAGCTGTGGTTTTCCATCTCTGGATTTGCAGTAAAATCCATTTCCCAACTATTCACTGAATGCCTAGTATGTGCCTGGATCTCTGGAGGGTGGCCTTGGAGTCCCTGCCCTGCGGGATGGGAGGCGGTACCACAGTTAGAGAGCAGGAATGGAGACCCACGCGCCTTCCGTCTGGGGCTGCTCCAGCTGCAGGGCGGGGGAAGGCAGGCCCCCAGCACTCAGGACGGCAGGTGAGGGCTGTGGCACGTAGAGGCACACCTGTCACGTCCCCTTTCTCAGATCGCTTTGCGGGCATCCTGTCCCCGGCTCCAAGTTCAACTCGAGTGATCGAATAGGCTGCCCCTGGCTTCCCGTGACCGCTCAGGCCGTCAGTTGTAAAGGCCATTGACCAATTTGGTTGATTTCCTTGCCTGAAGCTGTATAGTGATTTCCCACACACAGCTGGGCCACGAGACACTCTTGAACTTGGTTTGCGCCCTTGTGTTCTGGGCCTGTTGCAGCAGACGCTGGGGGAGTGCGCTTCTCGCCGTGACCCAGGTGATCATCCCAAGACCGCCCGTTGGGACACCCCAGACCTTACCTTGTGGGGGACCGGGCTTTGGCCAGACGGCAGGTTGGCAAAGCAGAGCTTGGTGAAGGGACTTTCCAGGTGGACTTCCAGAGACTGAACAGTGGCCTTTCATGCTCTTCCTCTTCCTCGCTCCATTTTCTGGGTACTAGTTAGAGCCCCGGGCAGAAACTCCACCCAGTGAAGCCCTTCAGAAACCGCGTGGGTGATTCCAAACCTCATGAGCATACACTGCCTACCTCGTAATTTCACAGTATGTGGATTTCATTGAAAAATAAAGGTCTCTTCTGTGGCTTTATTGAAAAATAAAGGTCTCTTCTGTTCTCAATGAAGAGAAACCCCTAGGTTAGCCGCCACCATTGTCAGCAGGGAGCTTGGCTTGGGAATCCGAGGTGGTCGCTCTGGGGTTGGCCTGGTGGTCCCACGTTCCACGGTAGCAGCCCGTGTCCCCAACAGAGGGCTTAGCTTTGCCTCCAGGCTGGCGGCAGTCTCCGGTAGGGGCCAAGCTCCCATCTGACTGCGGGAACGGGAGTGGCTCGGCCAGCTTGGCAGCCTGGCCTATGCTTTGAGAGGATGTTGTAGTGGGTGGGTGAGCAGAGCTCATCCAAATCTGGCTCCATGGGCTTCCTTGGCCGCCTTCCCAGGCCCGCCTGAGCCTGGGGGATGGAGGCCCAGTGTCCTATGACCGCTGGTGCCAAGCACTCCCGTAGAGCCTGCCTGTGGCTCCACTGACCCTCCTCCACTTAATCTGTACGGTCCAAAAACAAGACTCCCCAGCCCTGGGAGGAGCTCTGACCGGGGCTGGCTGTGGGAAGAGGAGTGTCTGCCGGGGCCCCTTCTGGTCTCTGGTGGGCTCGGCCCGACTCCAGAGCATCCTTGGTGCTCTGAAGACAGGTCTCGTCTGCGGCAGGTGTGCCTGGGAGGCTGTAGTTCACGGCTCTCCTGGGAGCCCCTGCTACTACCCGTTCTCCTCTTCATCACAAATTACAGGCAGCCTTTATTTCTGGAAAGTCCTGGCTTGACTCCAGCCCTGCTGATAAATATAAAACCCCACCTGGCATGATGTTCTCTCTCCCTAGAGGGTGCCCAACTATTAAGGTGAACAAGAACCGTATTTTCCTCAGGCAGTGTTAGTTATTACCTGGCCTGCTGGGAGGATGAAAGGCCTGCCCGCCTGACAGGGTAGAGCCCCCAAGTGGGGCCGGGGGTGCAGGGGAGACAGGGCAGTGACTGACAGGTGTGAGGTAGAGGCCTTGAATTTGATGACCTGCTTTGCTGGCTGATGGCTGGATGACCTTGGGCAAATCATTCCCCCTCCCTCAACCTCTGTTTTCCCTTCTCTGAAATGGGGCCGCTCTGTCTTTCCTACCCTAAGTATCTTGAGGATCCAGGGTTAAGAAGGTGTAAATAAGGGGGCATTTTGTCAACCACCAGGTGTCATGAGACCCCCAAGTAGGGTTTATTGGTGTTCTTGATAAGTAATTCGGACCCCAAAGTGGGCCTTGCTGATCCCATGCTCAGACGCCTGACCTTCTGGGAGCAGGTTTCGGGGCGGGGGGAGTGGAGGACAGGGGAAATGCGGAGTTTATTAGGACACGGACGAGACGAGCTGGTGTCTTTTGTGGATCTGGTTCCCCCTCTCCTTGTCCTGTGGGAAAAAAAATTTTTTTTGTGGTCTGTCAGGTGGGGATTAGAGGCAAAGAGGACAGAGGGAGGCCAGCATACCTGGGATGGAAACTGTCCAGGGGAAGGAATGGTGCCTTCGTGTCTATTTTGGCTCACGTGCTGCTTCCCAGCACCTCCTCCAGGGTTGATCCAGGCCACTGGGCCAGGTCCCCAGAGCTAGCTGGGTGGGCTGCCTGCTTTCCTTTTTGATCACTGGTCGGTTAGCCCAGGGAAGTAAGTTCAAACCAAGCAGGGTCTCCAGATGCCTGGCGGGAAGGTCACTCTGGAGTGACACGGGGACTGCCAAGGCCGGTGTGGCCAGAGCCCATCCGGAAGCCCCCGTCCCTGGCACGTCGGATGTGTGGACACAGCTCGGCCACCTCCCCTCCGCCTGGCGGGGCAGGTCTGCCAGCCCACGCCGCTGCCTGGCCCTCACTGCCCTTCTGGGTTCCTTTCCAGGGCGAGCTGGAGCGGCAGCTGCTGCAGGCCAACCCCATCCTGGAGGCCTTTGGGAACGCCAAGACCGTCAAGAACGACAACTCCTCTAGATTCGTGAGTGCCATCGCCTTCCCACCGGCTGCTCGCGCCCCACACGCGGAGAAGGGTCGGACTTGGTGCTTCCCGGCCTGTCGCGTGCAGTAGGCTGGGTCATGCCCCTGTGTAAGGAGCTTCCTCAGCTCAGGTGGCAAAGCCAGCGAGGCAGTGGGGAGTCCCCGCCGGTCCCCTGCTTGTCCTGCTGTAACCGGCAGCCAGTTAGAATGCAGGGCCAGACCAGGCAGGAGGAACACCTCCAGATAACTTCTTCCCTCCTCCCCTCTGTGGCGGAACTTGGGCACCGCTGGGGCTGGGCCCGGCTCAGGCTTAGCCGTGTGGCCCTCTTGAGTCCTGAGCACCCGTGCAGTTGGGGTGCGGGGCCCCTGGCCGGGGACACAGGCTCAGTCTCTTGGCTTTCTGCCTCCAGGCTGTACCACTGGAGGTGGGACTGGAGGATGGGGCCTCTGACCTCTTCATCCGTCTTTCCTTAGGGCAAGTTCATTCGCATCAACTTTGATGTCAATGGCTACATTGTGGGAGCCAACATTGAGACTTGTATCCTTGTGGTTGATTGTAACACGTGTTCTGGGTCTGCGGGGGAGAGGTGTGACTTTGATGGAGAAGAAGCTGCTTCCTGATTCCAGCAGCCTCCCCTTTCCCGGCCTGTTTTGACACCTTGTCTGTGCCACCCGGAAGAGGACCAGGATAAGCTCATTGAGAACTCAGCTCAGAGCTCAGGTTTTTCTTCACGGGCGGGAAAAAGTTCAGCTTAGAATGGGATGGAACTATGGACGATCATCCAGTGTGGGTCCCAGAGGGTGGAACTGGGTGGACGCTACTTTGTTTCTCCCTGGTGTTATAGCCTGTGCTGGTGAGAGTGTTCTGAGCTCTGTTCTCTCGTGAGAAGGGGGCCCTTTAAACGGATAAGGCTCCCAAGTGTGAGGGCTGCTGTTTGCACAGGCTACACCCGTGAAGGGTAGGGCCAAGGTAGCTGGCCTTTGTTTTGTTTTGCCACTTTCTGCTGGTGAAGTTCTGTGGCTTTGGACAGGGCTGGGGGCATGTGGAGGGCCGGCTGCCTCCTCTGCAGCGAGCACGGTTCCTTAATATTTGCAAAGACCTCCTGGAGAAATCTCGTGCCATCCGCCAAGCCAAGGAAGAGCGGACCTTCCACATCTTCTACTACCTGCTGTCTGGGGCTGGGGAGCACCTCAAGAGTGAGTAGTGGGCCCACAGCCTGACACGGGGGCTCCCCCTGCTGTCGGGCCACACGCTGCAGTTAGGAAAGGAAATCTCGGCCTTTGGGTGGGCAGGAGGAGGCTGACGTCCGTTGCTGGGCCGGCCGAGGGCTTGGCCTCTGTTTCCGACCACGCCAGAGGAAGCCTGGCGGGTCACTGTGCAGCCGCGGACCTCGGGGCCCCAGTGCCCTCGGGCGGGGTGGGGTCTACGTGCGTGCCCATCTCACAGGCTGGGGAGAGTCGGCCTTTCCGGCCACTCCGCGGTTTCTGGGGTATTTCAGGGCGCTCCCCGGTCTCCCACACCTTTGAGGTCACGGTGTTGACTGGAGCCTCTGGTTCCAGCACCCCCTGACCTTCACGAAACCTTGCCCTCTGCCCCCCCACAGCTGATCTCCTGCTGGAGCCCTACAACAAATACCGCTTCCTGTCCAATGGGCACGTCACCATCCCCGGGCAGCAGGACAGGGACATGTTCCAGGAGACCATGGAGGCCATGCGGATTATGGGCATCCCAGAGGAGGAGCAGATGGGTAAGGGCCGGTCCTCCTGGGGGAGCCTGGGGAGCACTTCCTGCTGGCGCTGGCCCGTAGGGAGTCTGTAGCGGCCGGGAGGAAGGCCTTGAGTGTGTGATGGGTGGGCCCTCAGATGTGAGGCTCAGGATGATTTCTTCCCGGTCGTATTGCCTGGGGACATAGGGGAACACAGGACAGGCTACTAATTGCCCAGGGTCTGGGTCCACCACTCGTGTCTTGCCATTTGCTAAAAGTGGACTAGTCCTGCTTTGTCCGGGGCGAGTGTGGAAGGGGCTGGGGCTGGGGTCTCTGCGCTGGCCGAGCTCAGTGCGAATTCAGTGTGCAGCTTGCCTGTGTCTTCTCGTTTCTCTAGAGGGAGGGTGAGGAGGGCCTGAAGGCTCTATTTTAGGAAGACTGGGGGATGGAGAGACCGCAGCCCATTCTCTAGCGTTGGGGTCAGTCACCTTTGCTCCACAGATAGCATGTGAATGGACGGGCGTGGCTGTGTTCCAATAAAACTTTATAAAAATAGACCACGTGCCCCTGGGTAGAGGCGCAGCCTTGGTCCGGACTCGGAGGTGTCGGGGACGTTAACAGAGCTTGCATCTAAGCTGAGGTCGGCCAGAGGCCCTGGAGACATGCTTTAGGCCGAGGCTTGGCGCCCCCCACGTGGCTCGTCTTGCCTGAGGGCCTCTGGGGGGAGACACCCCACTCAGGGGCTTATCCCACCCGCCGCCTGGTCCGGACTCGGAGGTGTCGGGGACGTTAACAGAGCTTGCATCTAAGCTGAGGTCGGCCAGAGGCCCTGGAGACATGCTTTAGGCCGAGGCTTGGCGCCCCCCACGTGGCTCGTCTTGCCGCCCCCCACGTGGCTCGTCTTGCCTGAGGGCCTCTGGGGGGAGACACCCCACTCAGGGGCTTATCCCACCCGCCGCCTGGTTCTGACCCGGCTTTGATCGCACCTGAAGGCTTGCTGCGGGTCATCTCGGGGGTCCTCCAGCTTGGCAACATCGTCTTCAAGAAGGAGCGTAACACCGACCAGGCATCCATGCCCGACAACACAGGTGACCCTGTGGGCCCCTCACCTGAGGTAGCGGGGCAGGTGCCGGGGCTTGCACTGGCTTAGGAGAAAGAGTCTTGGAGGAACTCCAGACACTCCTTCCTGTCTTTTTCGTTGCCTGTGTGTTCGTGCCCGCCCGTCACCCTGTATATTTTGTGAAACACACACGAACACGACCCTGCTGCTTCTTCCCAGAGTTAGCGTCAGAATGAGTTAGAAAACCCGTGATCCTGTGGCCCAGCGTTTCCCCTCATTTGTCCTGAGACCAGACCGGTTGTCTCCGTAAAACAGTCATTTCTGCTGACACTTGCCTTGCATGTGAACTCGCGAGGACATGAAACAGTGTCGTCACCCCGGCTCCTCGGTCACCTGCCAGTCCCTTGGGTCGTTGCAGGGGACTCGTTTGAGTTAGCCTTAACATGCGCTTCTTAGGGGCTCTTGAAAAAATCTAACCCACGCGCGTGTGGATTGTCCTGTTCCGTCCCCTGTGTCTGGGGCGGCGCTGCCTCGAGTGGGTCCTGTTTGTGGGTAGGACCCTCTTTCACACTCAGGACGTGGCCAGGGACGTGCGGAGGTGCGGAGGCCAGGCCCCCGGTTAGGACCCGTGCCGCCGGCCTGTCTGAGGGGAGAGCTGGCTGTTCCGTGTGCCGTGGAGGAAGGGCTGGGGCCCGGGCTGGTTGTCCGGGAACGATCGCCCAGTAACCACAAGTTTCCCAGGTTGGGTAGAGAGACTCGTTCTCTTGGGTTTAATTAAAGCCTTTTACCCCCTTCCCTCCTTACGCTTTGAAAAACATCAGCTGCCCAAAAAGTGTCCCACCTGTTGGGTATCAACGTGACCGATTTCACCAGAGGAATCCTCACCCCTCGCATCAAGGTGGGACGGGATTACGTCCAGAAGGCTCAGACGAAGGAGCAGGTAAGCCCTCTGGCTGGGGTCGGGCCGCCTCCTTGGCAAGGGCCTCTGCGGTGGCCAGGCTGAGGCCTGCGCTGCGGCATCCTCGGCGTTCGGTACCGTCACCTGGGCTCCTCACTGGGTCCTCACAGCACCTCGGAGAGCAGGTGGTGTTACCCCCACTGAGAGCACAGGAAGCTGGGCCCAGGGTCCAGGAACATGGCCAAGGCTCCCGCCTAGGAAGGGCCACCCTCGGTGGGAACTCTGGGCTGCCACGTGCCTCTTCCCTGGACTCAATGTTGAGCTGATTGGTGGCCGAGGATGCAGGGGTATCCTGTTCCAGGATAAAGCGAAGCGAGCCCAGAGTGTTTCTGTAGCACGACTCATCCTGGTGCCAGGGCGGCGGCACCCGCCATTCTTGGAGCCCAGGCCTCGGGGCTGTCTGTCCCCCACGGGCTGTCCTGCCGCACGTGGTGAGAGCCGGGCAGGGGTCTGTGCCGCTCGCACGTGCCCGCCGCCCAGGCCCTGAGTCCCTGCCCGCAGGGCCTCTGTGGATGGTTTCTAGTTTCTCTCATGGCCTTGGCGCTGGGTGGTTTTAGGCTGCTGCTCCCGTCTCTCAAAATTACTTTGAATTCACGTTGAAGAGTTCTTTTTCCAAAGGGTGCCGTCCACTGGGCCTCCCGCTGGTGGCTGACAGCTGTTTCTGGGCAAAGCCCTCCCTCCAAAGCTGTTTTCAGAAGACAGCGGGCATGATTATGACCAACTGTTCATCTCCCTGATAATTAAAGAAGCTTATTTTCTTCATTATGAAAATACTACATGAACACTTAAGATTCAGAAAAATCAAAAAAGTCTAGAGAAGGAAGGAAAAAAAATTGCCCCAGTCCTACCCAGTGACGCTTATTGGGCAGCTTTTTCCTTCCTGCAAGGCCTTTTCATTCTTTCTTTCTTTTTTGAACGTAGTTGTCACCTTGGCTTTTCATTACGGAACTTCTTGAACGTTTGCACAATAAAGTGGAGAATAGCGCAGGGGGCCCTTGTGCCCATCACACAGGCGTCTTCAGGAGTCACTGACTCGTGGCCAAGCTTGGTTCCTGGTTAATCTGGTCGCCCTGCACCCCTAATTGTGTAACTTGAAGCAAATCTCAGACATCTTGTCGTTTCTTCTGTAGATACTTCAGTTCGTCTCCATTTATTTTAAAAAGGTCTTTGCAAATGTCTAAGTTCACTCTGCCTGTATTGTTGGATATTTAGGTTATTGCAGCTTCCTTCATTATAGGTAACACCACAGTGAACGTATTTGTGCATGAAGCTTTTTTTCCATCCTTAGGGCTGTTGGTGGGTGGGGGTGGCCCACAGGTGACATTATTGGGGCACAGGGAGTGAGGACTAAAAGGCTTCCTGTATCTGACTCCCCGCCCCCCCGGGTGTCCCCCCCACCAGGCTGACTTTGCCATTGAGGCCTTGGCCAAGGCCACCTACGAGCGCATGTTCCGCTGGCTGGTCCTGCGCATCAACAAGGCTCTGGACAAGACCAAGAGGCAGGGCGCCTCGTTCATCGGGATCCTGGACATCGCCGGCTTCGAGATCTTCGATGTGAGTTTCTCCCTCGTGCCCCCTCCCGCCTTCTGACCTTCTGAGCTGCCTTCTCCTGGGGCTGGGATCCTTTCTCCATAGCCCCACAGCAATGCGAGCCGGCCACCTCCTCGCTTGTGTGGAGACAGAAGACACCTGTTGGGCGTATTTTAAGCTTAAACAAGATGCCCTGTGGCGTGAATTGGGAGATTGGGATTGACATATATACACTAATATGTATAAAGTGGATAACTAATAAGAACCTGCTGTATAAAAAAAATAAATAAAATAAAATACAAAAATTCAAAAAAAAAAAAAAAAAGATGCCCTTTGCCAACCAGAAATGCTGGCAAGAATGATACTTTCTGGATGGGGTTCCGGGAGGCCTCATGGACGGGGGCTTTCTGTTGATTTATTGTTTATGTATTCTCCAATATTATGAGCGTTGTGACAAGATATTGTCCCTGCCCATAAAGACTGCAGGTGGGAAAGACTGATAAAGTAGATCAGCAGAGGTTCTTAACCTGGGGTCCATGGCAGATTTCAGAGGAACCATGAACATGGGTGGGGAAAAAAAATCACCTCTTTATTTTTACTAACTTTTCATTGAAATGATGCAGTTTTTTGAATTGTGGCTTGAGCAGAGTGTGCAGACCTCAGTTGCATTAACAGTGGTTGGATCTGTCACCACTAGAAATCAGACGTTTTCACGTCACAACAGTCATTGAAGAGAGATAATATCATTTACGTTCATCTCTCCTTCAAAATTCTGGAAGTTATTAAGCCCATGGCTTGTGCTTTTTAATGAAGAAGCACCGTGTATTCCTGTGTCACAATATTTTGATAATTACATTTCAACATAACTTCTTTCTTTTAGAATCTATTTTATGCGTTTAAAAACTTTATCCTGATATAAGGGACTTTACCAGGCTGCTGGCGAGGTCCGTGGCCCCCAGCAGTGCAGCCCCTGCTGCTGGGTGTGAGGAGGGGAGGCCCACAGGCGGCGGCATGGAGGGGCCCCAGGAGGTTTTCCCCAACACCTGTCCCCTTCCTTCCCAGGGGGACTTGGAGGCCGTGTAGCGGGAGGGTGGGCATCTCTGTGACCCTGTCTCCCTCTTGCAGCTGAACTCCTTCGAGCAGCTCTGCATCAACTACACCAACGAGAAGCTGCAGCAGCTCTTCAACCACACCATGTTCATCCTGGAGCAGGAGGAGTACCAGCGCGAGGGCATCGAGTGGAACTTCATCGATTTCGGCCTCGACCTGCAGCCCTGCATCGACCTCATCGAGAAGCCAGTACGAGCCACACCTGCGGGGCTTCACCCCCGCCCTCTTCGCTCTGCTCTTCTGGGGCTGGAACTACCCAGAATTCTGACATGAAACGATTTGCTTCTGCGATGATTTTTTTTTTAAATCAGTTGCATTTTCTAACAAACAAGAACCCATGTGGCTCCCAGGCCTGTCAGCCAGTCCCCACAATGTCTGAGTCTGCTCTCTGGTTTTATAAACTCAGTGTACGGAAGGCTCTTGGGGCTCTGGGATGCTTCCTCTTCCTCGGGAGGCTTGTCCTAAGTGTCACCTTTCACCATGTAGCTGTGCGGACGTGGAGGGTGAGGGAGGGGATGCGGAGGGACTCGGGCCGGCGCATCTGCTGGGGGCAGCCTCTGGATGTGGGCCGGGGGTCTGCTTGGCCCATCAAGCCCGCCAAGGGATTTCCAGTGCACTCACTGGAGAACCCTTCTGATGCATCATTTTATTAAGGTGTGTCAGCTGTAGCCTAGGCCCCAGAAGTTTCTTTTGAGCTAGAGCTCTTAAATTGAGTGCTTTCGGTAGTGCTTCTTCTTCTGTTTTTTTTTTTTTCCTCCCTGCGGGGAAGCACTGCCTACCTTCTGGAGAGATTCTGGGCTTTGGCTTCTTATGAGGGCAGGAATAGGTGGGTTTCCAGGTCGAGCTCACCTGTGCGATGCTCTGCTCCCTCCAGGCAGGCCCCCCAGGCATCCTGGCCCTGCTGGACGAGGAGTGCTGGTTCCCCAAAGCCACGGACAAGAGTTTCGTGGAGAAGGTGGTGCAGGAGCAGGGCACCCACCCCAAGTTCCAGAAGCCCAAGCAGCTGAAGGACAAAGCTGATTTCTGCATCATCCACTACGCTGGCAAGGTGAGGTGCACACACACAGGAAGGTGTCGGCCGGACCTTCGTAGGAGACTTAGAGGCGATTCTAAGACCGGGAGCCCCGAGGTGTGGGGGCGGGGCCCAGTACTCTTGTCCCGGGACTCGTCCGATAATGTGCCTGGTGCCTTCAGCGTTCACGGGACTCCCCCACCTCGCCAAGCACCATCACATGTTCCATTTTGTTAGAAGCTTGCGGCAATCCTGTAAGGTGCTCCGGCTGGTGTCCTCTTGTGTATTATTATTAGGTGCGTTTTCCAGGCGCGGAAATGAGATTTGTGCTAAAGGCGCAGGCCGTGGAGTCTATATTAGAGCTCTGCCGCTGTGTGACTTTGGGCTGGTTACCTCACTTCTCTGAGCCTTGGTTAATTCACATGGAAGGTGGAGATGACCGCCACTGAACTGGGTAACGTGGATAAAAGGAGCTTGTGAGCCCAGAGTGGGCAGTCAGTGCTCTGGGGCAGGGCCTCTCAGCCTCCACACTGCGCACTCGGGGGCCGGGTCAGTCTTTGCGGTCGGGGCCCGTCCTGTTCGTTGTAGGATGTTTAGCAGCGTCCCTGGCTTCTCCCCACCAGAGGTCAGTAGCGCCCTCCGTACTTGCCAAACCGGAAATGTCTCCAGACATCCCAGAACATCTGCCACATGGGGGTGGCACAGTCCCCGGGGTGAGAGCCACACCCTTAGATGATGGCTTTGTTATTGCCAAGACCACCAGCCAGTAAGTGGCAGAGCTGCCTTCACACCAGCTGGCACGTTCCTGAGGCTTGAACCTAACTGAACAGGGATGTCCTGAGTCTGCAGAGGTCCGTGCTTCGACTAAAGCTGGGTTTTCTCAGCAAATGGTGTTGCTTGCATGGAGTATCTAACTATTGGTTACACTCGGGTGTGTGATGAGATTTATTTATTTATTTTGGGGGGCTGTGCCGTGCGGCTTGCGGGATCTTAATTCTCCAACCAGGGATTGAACCCTGGTTGCGGGCCCCCAGCAGCGAAAGTGCCGAGTCCTAACCACTGGACCGCCAGGGAATTCCCACAAACTCCCTGTTTAAAAAACCTCTGGGGCTTCCCTGGTGGCGCAGTGGTTGAGAGTCCGCCTGCCGGTGG
>NC_041219.1:42963189-42977601 GCF_002837175.3 Physeter macrocephalus | reverse complement strand
GAGCCATGGCCGCTGAGCCTGCGCGTCCGGAGCCTGTGCTCTGCAACGGGAGAGGCCACAACAGAGGGAGGCCCGCGTACCACAAAAAAAAAAACACCTCTGTTTTCTCATTACCTAAGGTAATGGCGCCTAAAGCCCCATTTCCACTTCCACCCCTGTTAGAAATGCAGGAGGGCTTTTGTTGCACTGTTGTCTGTGATGCAAAAACTGGGTACACCCAGAAGCCCACGAGGGGCCTGAACGGTGAAACTGGCCGTGTGTATCCTCGCCTGGGCTGCACTACAGCAGCTAAAAGGACAAGGACGCTGCCTGTGCCCAGGGGGACAGATAGCCAAGACACTCAGCTCCAGGGTTTGTCGTCTCCCAGGAGGTAACTCTGCCCCTAGGGAGAAAGAAGCCACCATCCTGTACCTTGTCATCCATAGCGGTGCGTGTGCAGAAACCTGTCGAAAGGGGCCAGGAGGGGACCACAGGCTGAGAGCGGCGGTTACTGCTGTGTGGTTTAGGACGGGGGTTGCAGCGGCTTCCCTCTCTGTTTGTATTGTTAGAATACGTAATGTTGTACTACTCTTGTTATTAAGGACATATTTCAAAAAAGATAAGAATAGGGGGCTTCCCTGGTGGCACAGTGGTTAAGAATCTGCCTGCCAGTGCAGGGGACATGGGTTCGAACCCTGGTCTGGGAAGATCCCACATGCCGCGGAGCAGCTAAGCCCGTGCGCCACAACTACTGAGCCTGCGCTCTAGAGCCCGGGAGCCACAACTACTGAGCCCATGTGCTGCAACTACTGAAGCCCGCGCACCTAGAGCCCGTGCTTCGCAACAAGAGAAGCCACCGCAATGAGAAGCTGGCACGCCACCAGCTAGAGGAAGCCCACGCGCAGCAACGAAGACCCAACTCAGCCAAAAATAAAATAAATAAATTTTAAAAAAAGAGAGAGATAAGAATAACGCATATCCAGGAAAACCTGGGTATCCTGAAATGACAAAGAAAAAGTAAAAATTACTTGGCCTGTTACTAAAAAGAAATATTACCACATTTTGGTTAACGTCCTTTCAGGATTTTTTCTTTATGTTCACGTTACCTTAAAAAAATTAAAAACGGAATATTTCGTGGTGTAACTATAACCGTTTGCTTGGGGTTCGCGTGGCTTAAATTTTTTGCCTCTGCGTGACTCCGCAGAGAACATCTCACGGAGGCCTCCGGCCTGGCCACTCATCATTTCCTTCCTTGGTGTTCCTCAGCGTGGCCATGAGCTTGGCCAGCTGCTCTTTGCATCCCGACCTGGGATGCAAACGCCGGGTCGAGGGTTCACGGTTTTTCATGTTTCCGCCTGTGAGGTCGGCTGGTCACTGGAGAGGCTGTGCGCGCCTATGTCCCCCAAGCAGCCCGTGACCTGGGGTCCCGTCTTGCAGGTGGATTACAAAGCTGACGAGTGGCTGATGAAGAATATGGACCCGCTGAATGACAACATCGCCACGTTGCTGCACCAGTCCTCCGACAAGTTCGTCTCGGAGCTGTGGAAGGATGGTACGCCCTTGGCCCTCACCCCGCCTCCCGGTGCCCCTGGCTGGGCCTCTTCCCTCCACAGCAGCGGGCCGAGCCCAGGACGTGGACCGGTGGGTTTGTGACCGCTTAGCACCCGGGAGCCTGGGCTCCTCCAACCCTTATGGTCACCCTGCCCTTGAGCCCCGAGTATCCTTGAACGTGCTGTGCAGCCATTTGCTCTTGGGCAGAGGCTTCCCTAGGCTCCGCGGCCACAGACAAGCCCTTTCTAGCGCGCGGGGGGTCACGTGATGGCCCAGCGCCCAGGTTCCCATCCCACTCCTTACTTCCTCCCTGCTTCTCCCTGGTAGCTGGTAGCTCTGGAAGTCGTTCTTTTCCTTGTCTCTGCTGGTCTCTCCTCCCTTCTGCCTGGGTTTTGCTTTAACCTCTCTGTTGCAGAGATGCAGAGCACCCAGAGAGCCTATCTCTCTCAGCGCTTTCCTACCCTCCTCCTAGAACCAGGTGACCGGCTGCCGGTGCGGCGTCCGTCCATGTGTGGTGCATCCAGGGCTGCATGACGGGCGCTTCTGCCGAGCCTTCTCTTCCGTGGCTGCTCCTGCCTGACTGTGCCCCTTCCCCGGTCTCGGCCCCGGGCTCTTGGGAGGCCCCTTCCCCGTCCCCATCGCCTCCAGGCCTCCAGTGGAAAACCAGGCACATCAGGGCCGTGTTTTGATACTGACACTTCTTGTTAGATCTTAAAAGGAAAAGAAATCATTTTACAATCTATATCCCCTTCAGAGCTCCCGCTCGTGAAGGCGGCGTCTCATTGATTGGATGGCTGCCGTGTCTCAGCACGAGGTGCTGTGCGCACTGCTGTTATGTGTTCGTGTGTCTGTGCGTGCGTGTACCTGTGTGTATGCAGCAGTCACCTGCTCCTCCTGGGCCAGGCCTTCCGGGGGCAGGCACACTTACATGAAACGGCGAGTTGTTACGGGGCGTATTTGACCTCACACTGGGCAACCTGAGTGGCCTTCGCAAGCCACCCCCCTCCCAGGACACCTTTGGTGGCCAGAGGGGCCCTGCGGTGGCTGCATGAGGTCCAGATGCCTCCCGTTTTAATTGAGGGGGTTCTTCGGGTCCATCCTCACTCCCAGCTTCCCTCTTGAGCAACAGTCCTTCGTGTTGCCTTCAACAAAATAAGAGATCTGGCCACAGAGGAATAGGAAACCGACTTTGTCACAGAATTCTTAACTTTTGCAGCCAGCAATGGAAGCTTTCAAATTTAACATTGGCTCTTGCTTAAGACTGGCCTCAAATTGCTGGCCACTTAGGTTGGGTTTGTTCATTGTTTTGTTTTCGCCTGGGAGGAAGCAGTTCGTTTCATTGTTCTGGGCGGGAGCCACGGTGATGAGGGCGTCTTCCTTGGAGAGTGGGCTTAGATGATAAAGACCCCTGAGCTTGGAGACCAAGGGAGACAAGAGGGAGAAGGCGCCTTGGCCTTTGGGGTAGAGTCACTGGCAGTAGTGGTTGTCTGGAACTCTCTGCTCCGATCCCATTCCTGCCGCGCTAGGTCCCTGATGTAGAGAGCCCTGCGTGGGGCTGTTGCAGACAGAGAGGGACTCGTCCAGAGTCCTGCAGGCGACGGCAGAGTAGCTTTAGAGCTCCTGCCTTCTGACTCCTAGCCCAGTGCTCTCGGGTAAAGGTCAACGTGAACTCAGGATGCTGAGTTTTTCATTTCATCTGGGATCCGAGGACTACAGGTTTCCTGTAAGTCAAGTTGAACACCTCTTCAGAGCCAGGCAAGTGGACGAGCTTGGGTCGCCACTCCAAAATGCGTTATTAGGTCTGTTTTGTTTGTTTGTTTTTTTCCAGTTATTCTCATAGCAAAGGGTTGTTATTTACCAGCCATCACGACACTCACCAAAAGGCTACACAGCTCCTATCAACTTATCTGAATCGCAGCTATTGTGAAAGGGGATTCTGGTTTTTTGGGGGTTTTTTCAGAGTATAATTGCTTTACAATGTTGTATTAGTTTCTGCCGTACAATGAAGTGAATTAGCTATATGTATACATGTATCCTCTCCTTCTTGGACCTCCCTCCCACCCGCATCCTCCCCCCCATCCCCCCCCATCTAGGTCGTCACAGAGCACTGAGCTGAGCTTCCTGTGCTTTATAGCAGGTTCCCACTAGCTAGCTGTTTCACACATGGTAGTGTATAAATGTCAATCCTAATCTCCCAGTGTTAGCTCTGTCGTATCTCTGGGTTAGGAGCTTCCCAGGGTGGCTGAGATAAGTGACGTGGATGTGGAGTTAGCCTTCACGGGTGCACGGCTCCCCTCCGTGGCTCTGTACTCTTTCCAAACCCTTTCCTCCTTTCTGCTCCTTGCTCACAAGGTCACCTTCGCTCAACATTTGGAGATGACTTTAGCCTGCTGTGGAGACTCCAAGTAGAAACAGTCTGCTGTTCCGTAGTCTCCTCTCTTTCTGTCCAGATTGTCTGTCTGTCTTTCCCGCCCCTCCGCCCCCACCTGGACCGCCGGATACTCACGTGCTTCTGCGTGCTCTCTGCAGTGGACCGCATCATTGGCCTGGACCAGGTGGCCGGCATGTCAGAGACGGCGCTGCCAGGGGCCTTCAAGACACGCAAGGGCATGTTCCGCACGGTGGGGCAGCTGTACAAGGAGCAGCTGGCCAAGCTCATGGCCACGCTGAGGAACACCAACCCCAACTTCGTCCGCTGCATCATCCCCAACCACGAGAAGAAGGTGCAGCCACTCGGGGGCGTGGCGCGGGCCGGGCACACGTGCGGGCCGCTCCACCCCTGTCTGTCTCCCTGTGCAGAAACTCTGTCCCCTGCCGCACACAGCGGCCTCGGTTAAGTTCCCCGGCGGGGTGGCTCAGGCGCCCTTAGGGGATAAGCTGCCTTCGTAGCCTGTGTTTCTGCCTCTCCCGACCTGGATCCCGTAATTAACTGGGCTGTCAAAACCTGTGGGCAGCAGCGACTCCCAACTCCCTTGGGGGCTTTAGCCCTGTTTCATGCAGAGGGGGCTGCCCCTCTCTCCATCAATTCCTGGGCACAGAAGTAAGAGCAGGCGCGTGTATTTTCTTCCCTAGGCTGGCAAGCTGGACCCCCATCTGGTGCTGGACCAGCTGCGCTGCAACGGGGTTCTCGAGGGCATCCGAATCTGCCGCCAGGGCTTCCCCAACCGCGTGGTCTTCCAGGAGTTCCGGCAGAGGTGAGCAGGGCCCCCCGGTAGGGGAGCCGTTTCCTCATCCACGTTGAGTTCCGGCCGGCTCCTCACACGGTTCTCCGTGCCACCGTCTACGTGAGGAGGGATTTCTCTGTTTTGTTTCTGAAACAAAAGTTATCTCGTTGGCTTTCACTCCTAGTCACTTTGGGAGCCTGGCGCTGTTTGCTACGGTTAGAGGAGCTCTGAAAAGAAATTAAAGGGGGATCAGCCTTGGGTATTAAAGGAACTTGATGGAAATGGAAGTTGCTGTGTGTGCAGAGGGGGGCAGCAGTGACACCGGCTTCTTTGCTGAGTGACTGTGTTTGGTGCCAGTCTCTGTGTTGATGCAGCCCTGAGTTTAATTTCGTGGACCACCCCGTCGATTGGTGGTTCCCTGCAGCAGCTCAGTGAAGAGATGGGCTTCTGGGGTTACAGACGCGGATGCTGGGTGATTAGCAGTTAGTGATTAGCAGTTAGTAAGCCCGCTGCAAAACTCACCCTTGAGTGAATGAAACAGTCCGACGTGAGTATCCATTCACTTTCTGGAAAGCAGCAGGCCTTCCTTGTGCCATTTAGCCCAAGGAAAGAGCAGGGCGGGATTCACCGAATGTCCCCTTTCCTTAGGAGACTCTGTGGGGAGAATTCTGCATCTGCTACACCACAGGGACGACCCTAATCTCTCACGTATATTCCAGGCCACACGGAATCCAAGCTAGGGCTAAACTGACCTGGCTGCCCTTTTCTTCCTCAGATACGAGATCCTGACACCAAATTCCATTCCTAAGGGCTTCATGGATGGGAAGCAGGCGTGTGTGCTCATGGTGAGTTGAGCTGCCGTCCCCGCCTCCTGTGTTGGGTGACGACGTGTGGCGGCTGGGCACCCATGTGGCCAGCGCCCCTGTGATTGGACGGGGTCCTTTGGTTCCGTTGGCACCGTGCTCTCTCGTTGCTCCAACAAGCCAGTTCTGACTCTGCCAGGTGCCCTGAGCGGCAACCCCCTTAGCCCTCGGTGGGGTCAGGACAGCGTGTGGGAGCTGGGTGGGGAGGAGGAGGAGGCCAGAGCCGCGGCGTGGCAAGGCTGTGGTGTGAGACGGCCTCCTCCTTTTGGGCACATTCTGGTTCTTTCTTGCACACTCCTGCTCCGATCTTCACATGCAGTGTGGTCGGCGGGGCAGCTCGCCACCAGGGCACCACGACCAGCCCAAAGCCGCCGGTGTCTGAGTTTCTGGACCTTTCCTCTCTTTCCCTCAGCTCTGAACCAGTGCCTGACGGGCAGTGGGTACTGGATTCTGCATAGTGAATGAAGGCCCTGTGGTGACCCGGTGGCCGCGCTGAGGCTGTACCCACCCAGTCGTTTTTCTGCTTTGCAGGCAGGCGTCCCGCTGGGTCTGACATGTCCAGAGTCAATAGCCAGCACCTCCTGCTTGCTTTACTTCGCGTTCTTTCCAGAGAGTCAGCAGAGGATGGGCTGGGCTTCGGGGTGGGAGAGGAAAGAGAAAAGGGAAGAAAAATTCAACACCTGCTCTGGGCAAAGCAGCGCATTAAGGGACAAGGAGATCGGGGCTAGAAAAGGAGGGAGAAGACACAGCTCCCTGCTCTCCGATGCTTGTCACCTGGCAGAGAGGAGGTGTGAAGGATGGAGGGTGTGCCTCCAGCTCGTGTCTGGGCCTCTGTTTCTCCGGAGACTGAGTTAGCTGCTGGCCAGTGAGGGGTGTCCCCACTTCCAGCATAAGCAGGTCCCCTCCGTCCAGCCCTGCAGGGAAGATGGGCAGCTTGGGCTCTTCATGCCGGCAGGGAGGTGGGGCGCATGGCCGGGGGATGCCCACGTGGCCCCACCTGCCCTGGTCTTCCCTTTGCACAGGGCCTCTTCCGGGCCTGCCGGGTCGTTCGTGGACACCAAGGCCCCTAGCTCCCACTTACCCTATTCTAGGCTCTGCCTCTTGGAGCTTATTCTAAATCCCAGTGGGCTTAGTAAGAGAGCCTAGTTACTGTTACCAAAACAGCCTGGTAATGGTAATGACGGCTAAAGCCCATTTGGCACTGGTCACACGCTTGACCCTGTGCTCTGTGCATTCTCTTGTTTGACTCCCACGGCTCTCCTAGAAAGGAGGTGCTGTTATTTGCTTTGTTTGTTAACTTTTCTTTTAATTAAAGAAACCATTATTCCCATTTTACAGCTGAGGAAATATGGGCTCACAGAGGTTAAGGCCTAGGGTCATCTAGTTAGTATTTGATCCTGGCCTAAGCTGGAGTCTGTGCTGGGCTTGGACAAAACAATGATGCTGGGCCACCTCCGCTTGGAGGGTGACCTGACTGGGCATTTGTAGAGCGTGACTGCAGCGTGCGGGGCGGCACAGAGGAGGAAGGGGAGACCTCCAGGGTCCCTTCAGGGCCGAGATTCTGTGCTTCTCTGCAAGTCTGACTCGTTACCTGCCCCATGCCGGCCCCCACCAGCCTGCTCCCCAGCGTGCCCCCAGCCCCGCTTTCCCTGCGCCAGGAGAAGGCTGCCCGCAGAGTAGCAGGACTGGCCCAGGCTCCAGGCCCCTCCCCCGTCCTTGGCCTTGCTCCCGGGCTCCGCAGGGGTGGCAAGGGGTAAGTGGCCAACTCTCCTCCATCTAGATCAAAGCCCTGGAGCTCGACAGCAATCTGTACCGCATCGGCCAGAGCAAGGTCTTCTTCCGGGCCGGCGTGCTGGCTCACCTGGAGGAGGA
Source organism: Physeter macrocephalus (assembly GCF_002837175.3). NCBI lineage: Eukaryota > Metazoa > Chordata > Mammalia > Artiodactyla > Physeteridae > Physeter > Physeter macrocephalus. The sequence continues at coordinate 42,970,172 of NC_041219.1, read as the reverse complement.
GCGGGACCTGAAGATCACGGACGTCATCATCGGCTTCCAGGCCTGCTGCAGGGGCTACCTGGCCAGAAAGTGAGTCCTGGGACGCCCACCCCACCCAGCCTGCCCCTCACTCGGGCCCTCCCAGCTCTCCTGTAGCGGAGGACACTGAGGAAGCGGTGGCCTGGGCGCCCTAATGCCAGTCAGGTGTCGCCCGGGGAGGCCCCCGTGGCCTTCCCTGCCCTCCTCCTTCCTGGATTTCTGCCTGAGGTTTAAAGTGAGCTGGTGGGAGGGGTGACTGTGCTTGGATTTGCTCGTCACGAAAGCTCCTGCCACCGCTATTCCTTCCTGTGTCCCTCATGTAAGAATGACACCCAGAGCCGGCTGTCCCCAGAGGATGCCGTGCTCCCAGAGGAGGAGGCCATCCTTGAGTCCTGAGCAGCTCCTGTGGGGTCAGGGGCTGACTTGCTGCAGGAAGGTGGGGGGGGCAGCTGCACATCTGTCCCCTGAGCCCTCCGTGTCTGTGCTCAGGGGTGTCTGTTCCAGCCTGAGATCTGAGCGCTGGGGGACGCAGCATGAGTTTGTGGTGTTTGGACAAATGGACCTGTGTAGGACATCAGCTGCTGACGTTCTCCCTGTAAACCAACGCCACAAGATCGTGGAGGGCACCAGGGTGGGGAGCTGCAGTCGATAGATGGACTTGATGACCAGGGCTCACACTTGACTCGGATCTGTGGTGACCTCACTCGCCCCTGAGTGACCTCGGCCCCAGGCACCCTCTGTGAGGTCACCCACAGGATTCAGCCCGAAGCTGACCTCCTTCCCACCACGTCTGTTTCGTGGTGGCCCCCGGCAGGGGTCGGTCCCTCCGGGAAAGCCTCCACGAGGGAGGTCAGGACTGTTGGGAGGGAGGTGTGCCATCCCCCACCTGGAGGGCTGACTGTGACCCTGGCCCCACAGGGCCTTCGCCAAGAGGCAGCAGCAGCTGACGGCCATGAAAGTCCTGCAGAGGAACTGTGCCGCCTACCTCAAGCTGCGCAACTGGCAGTGGTGGCGACTCTTCACCAAGGTGGGTGTGGAAGGGCCTCCGCGTGACACGGGGCTGAGCAGGCCTCACGCTGGCCTCCTGCAGGGCTCAGGCCCTGGGGCTGGCACTTTGCCTTTGCGTCCCTGTGCCCAGCACGGGAGCCCGGGATGATCCTGCCCATGGGGTCTAGAGGGGTGTGAGCCGGGGGCGTGTGTCCGGCATGGACGGCCACGGTGCTGCAGGCTGGGCTAGGGCGGCTCCAGGGGCGGCTCCCGGGATGTCAGGGCCCAGCCCGCCCACCGCGGTTCCACGGGGCGACAGTGCTGCCCACCCAGAAACCACGGGCAGGTCAGAATCTGCACCTGGCTGGATGGGTCCTCCCTGGCCTTTACAAAAAATTCGTTAATTATTAAAGTTGTTCAGGCTGCTTTTGTTTATGATAAGTAATCTGTGGTAATTGCGAAAAGTTAGACTAACCAAAAGGGTAAACAAGAAAATAAAAATTCACCTATAATCCCTTTATCCTTGTGCCACCGTCGATATTGAATAGATGTTTCCATATTTAGTCTGCTTTAAAAAAAATTGTTTTTCACTCCTGGTAAATCTCTGCTGTGTAAACCACACACGTTCTTACGTGGCTGAGCTTTGACTTGTATAAACAGTCATGTACTTTGCGTTTTGCATTTAAAATTCCTTCACGAGCATCATTTTTAAAAAGTCAGCATACTGTTCCTTAGAGATGTTTCATAATTTTTCTGGATATTTTTTCCAGCAGTGGATGTTTATCTCTCTCTGAAATTTTCACTGTTATAAACAATGCTGTCCTGAACATCTTCATGCACACATAGGGGAAGTTTCCCTGAAATGTAATTAGTGGGTCAGAGGCCTATGGCACACAGTACCAAACTGATTTCCAGAAAGATCGTACCCATTTGCACCTCCTCTGCCCTGCGTCCTACCTGCCTCTCACTCTCATGAGCTTGCGCTTCCACGGGTGAGGGGAAAGCCCCACGGCTCTCAGCCTGGACAGGCGTCTTCCCCTGAGCATGTTTCCTCCTCAATCTCCTCTCCTAGGTGAAGCCGCTGCTGCAGGTGAGCCGGCAGGAGGAGGAGATGATGGCCAAGGAGGAGGAGCTGGTGAAGGTGCGGGAGAAGCAGCTGGTGGCTGAGAGCAGGCTCTCAGAGATGGAGACCCTCCAGTCCCAGGTGGGTGTCTGCAGTCTCTGCCCAGGCAGTGCTGCCACCTGCTGGCAACCGTTAGGCGAGGCATGCCTGGTTAATTTCTCTGCAGACCCTGTTCGGGGTTTTGTGATGTAGGAAGGCTACCCCATGGGATGGAAAGCTCATGAGTGTTGGGTTCAAGGCCCAGCCCCTCTCTGAGCCTGTTTCCTCGGGATCTTGATGTACATCTCACGGAGCGGTGGTGAGGGATGGTGGACGTGACGTTTAAACATGCGTGGCAGCTTGAGCGCCCTGAGATGGAAGCTGCTCCCATCAGCAGGGCTCTCCCTGCAGGAGCCTGCACTGGAGACCAGCTCTCCTGTGGGTACAAGTGGCCCGAGGCGGCTGTAAGAGCTCACATTTCCCACGTGTTCTCCCAGCTCATGGCTGAAAAGTTGCAGCTGCAGGAGCAGCTCCAGGCAGAAACGGAACTGTGTGCCGAGGCCGAGGAGCTCCGGGCCCGCCTGACCGCCAAGAAGCAGGAGCTGGAAGAGATCTGCCATGACCTGGAGGCCAGGGTGGAGGAGGAGGAGGAGCGCTGCCAGCACCTGCAGGCTGAGAAGAAGAAAATGCAGCAGAACATCCAGGTGCCCGGAGGAGGGGCAGGGCCGGACCCCAGGCATGGGGCGGGGGAGGGGGTGTGTGGGGAGCAGGGGCGCCACAGGTGCCATGGGGGGACAACCTCTGTCCTGGGGGCAGCCTTGGAGATGTGTTCTCTTTGGGGCATTTTTTTTTTTTTTTTTTTTTTTTTTTTTACGGCCGTGCCGCACGGCTCGTGGGATCTTAGTTCCCTGACCAGGGATTGAACCCAGGCCCATCGGCAGTGAGAGCTCGGAGTCTTAACCACTGGAGCACCTGGGAATTCCCTGGGTGGTTATTTCTGACACGTGTGTGTCAGGTGCCTGTTAGCGCTGCCCCACTGAGCGTCAAGGCCACTTGTAATTTCCCTCCTCCGTCCTCACTCTGGCTGGTCTGAGGAGCGGAGGGTGGATGCTTGCTGGACGAGGCCCCTCAGAACACGTGACCCTGTGACTGGACTGGGGTTCTTGTCCCCGCACCCCAGTTTTAAATACATGACCGCACACGTGGGGGCCGGGCCCCAACCCAGTTGCTCAGGCGTTGCCCTGGCTTCACGTTAGGAACTGGAGGAGCAGCTGGAGGAGGAGGAGAGCGCCCGGCAGAAGCTTCAGCTAGAGAAGGTGACCACTGAGGCCAAGCTGAAGAAGCTGGAGGAGGACCAGATCATCCTGGAGGACCAGAACTGCAAGCTGGCCAAGGTGGGGCGGCAGCCCGGCAGTCGGGGCACGGGGGCGAGAGGCTGGGGCAGCAGCTCCAGGCTCAGGGCTGCGGCTGGGTGTCCCTGTCAGCATCCGCCTGGCCACAGGTAACAGCTGGGAGGCCAGTTAGAGGAGAAGGAGAGACAAGGTCAGGATGCTGACCTCCATCTCCAGAGGATGGGGGTGGCCAGGTTGACAGGGCAGGACGGCTGCCCGGGACCCTGTGATGTGGGGAGTTACGCTGGCTGTGTGGCCGCCGCTGTGGGATTAGGACTCCTGTGGTGGCCACACAAAGCAGAAAGTGAGACGAGCAGGGGCACTTTGGGGGGTGAGGAAGGGGGAGGTCGAAGGCATGGAGAAGGTGGCGCCATCCCGCCTGCCCTGAATTCCCTCACTGTCACCTGGTGACTCTTCTCACCTGAGCAGAAAGGGGTGACGCAGGCCTAGGAAGGGCTTGGGCACCCCCTTTATGGGTCCCAAGGAGGCTTACCCAGCTCTTGCAGGGGAGCTAGAGACCTTTCAAAATGACTCCTTTGATCTAGGAAATCCTAATGAACTTGACCAGGTGTTTAAGGCCCTGCCCCGCCATTCAGTCCTCAATGTCTGGGTGAGTCGTGCCTTGAGGAGAGCTGGCGTGTTCTGCGCTCAACTGACTTTAAGCTCTGACCCACCCTCGCCCCCCAGGAGAAGAAGCTGCTGGAAGACAGAATAGCCGAGTTCACCACCAACCTAATGGAAGAGGAGGAGAAATCTAAGAGCCTGGCCAAGCTCAAGAACAAGCACGAGGCAATGATCACCGACCTGGAGGGTAAGGGGGTGGCGGCAGGAATGGTCGGACTCGGGATCGCTGGAGTGTCCCCTGCTCGGGGGCCCAGCCTGGGCCTCGCTGCCAGGAGCTGGAGTGCCGGCCGGGTCTCCCACTCGCTCTGTGCAGGCGAGGCTGGGGTCTGTGGTATCCGGCCACTGCCCTCGAGACATGGGCGTCAGCGCCCGCTCTCTGTGGAGTCTGGACCTCCAGGCACTGGTTGGAAGGGCCGCTCCCCCAAGTGACGAGTGTTGAGAATTGAGCTCTGGCGTTTCTCTCCTGTCGCGCACCATGCGTTTCACAAGCTTCTGAGACTTCCTAGGAGCTTCTAGTTTTGACTGCGGCTCTGCCACTTACTAGCTGTGTCATCTTGTACCTATTAATCTCCATGAGCTTGAGTTTCTCTTACCTCTAAGGGGACACAGCGAAAGGGTGAGTGTGAGGACTGAACTAAATAACACGCGTGGACGTGCTGTGTGTGTTGTAAGATGCCGGGCAGGTATCGCGAGAAGCCATTGCTTCACGTGGGGCAGGGAGACAAATCTCGCCTCCGTCTCTCTGTGCCCTGGGATCCGTGGTGGCTAGGAGGATGGCACAAGCCCAGGTCTGTGCTGTCTGGGGACCCCTTGTCCGCCTGCCCCTTGAGAGGAGTGGAACAGGAGGCAAGGGGAGCCCAGACCACCGGGGGGCGCTCTGAGCTCCAGCCAGAAACCACTGCTCCCTCTGTGGAGACGTGGGGCAGCCCGGTGCGCAGGGCAGTTGTCAGTGCCCAGTGGACGTAGGGCTGAAACCATCTGGGCTGGTCACTAGGAGAATTTTCCCATCTTGGTTTCTTGACCCCTCCTGGGTTAAGGTGTTCAGGCCATCAAGGGGAAGAGACGTCCTGACACAGAGATCTCTTCACCTGGGAATAGTCTGAAGGACTCCATCATCCAGGAGGTCTTGGAGCAGCAGGCCTGCTGGATTGGCAGACGTGAAAGTTTGACACTAACAAGTGCTGCCAAAGATGTAGAACGGTCAGAACACACACACGCTGCCAGTGGGAGTATAAATTGGTAGACGGTTTCGGAGAACAATCTGCCAGTGCCTAGTGAGGTTGAAGCTTTGCCTGCAACCCATCCCTCTTGTCCATGTGCGTTGAGAATCACGGGCAAGAACGCTCACAGCATCGTGGCTCAGGAGGGCACACAGCTGTAGGCTGTGCCCATCTATCCTACAAGTGTCCATCAGCTGTAGGATAGACAGATAAGTTGTGGTGTGTTCATATGGTGGAATACACAGACAGACGTCCAAATGGGTCGATTACAGTGACACTTACGTTGCTAAATCTCAAGATCTTAATGTTGAGCGACAAAGGTAAGATGAGGAATAAGAGTCGCCAGCCCTTACTGCGCACACTCTATGGGCAGGCACGGTTCCAGGTGCTTTCAGATACCAACACATTTGAGCCTCCCAACAGCCTAAGGAAGTAGCTTGTCTTATAGCCTTACTACTCAGATGAGGCACAGAGAGGTAAGGACATCATCTAGGTGACATCATAACAGGAGTTGTAAAGCCCATTGGACTCTGGCCCCGCTGTACCATCTCCGTAGAATTCATATAGGACAGATCCCTAATGTAAGTTCAGATTCATGCAAGACTAAACGTTATAATTTTTAGAGAGGCAGACATGGTGGAGCCTCAAAGGGAAACGAGGGAACTGTAAACATGAACTTTGGGGAAATAGTTCCCTTGGTGGGAAGGGTCAGTGGGTGGGGTTGGAGAGACAAGGACTTGGAAGCTTATGGTGACGTTCTTTCCCTTCATCCAGGAGTTGGGTGTGAGTGTGAATCGTGATCATTTAAACAGCACAGATGTTTTGTAACAAATATTTGGCATTTTATGTAAGATTTGAAGACAAAGACAGCTCTGTAGCCACTGAGGGGTCTGTTCGCATCTCTCCATTCTTCCTTCTCAGAGCGCCTGCGAAGAGAGGAGAAGCAGCGTCAGGAGCTGGAGAAGACCCGCCGGAAGCTAGAGGGAGACTCCACGGACCTCAGTGACCAGATCGCCGAGCTGCAGGCTCAGATTGCTGAGCTCAAGATGCAGCTGGCCAAGAAGGAGGAGGAGCTCCAGGCTGCCCTGGCCAGGTGAGGGCCAGGGCATCAGCCAGTGCCCGCACTCTCAGCGTGCTCCCTGCTGTGGTCCTCGGTGCATCAGTGAACTGCGGGCACGTGCTCCGCTGTTGTCTTGGAAGCTAATTAATGACAAAACATTTTCTCTTCACTAAAAGTGCAGGCTAAGGCTTCTCTGTCATTTGTAATCCCCCAAAAAATTCATCCACAACCCTAGTCATCCAATCATAGCAATTCTTTCCTTTCCTTTTAAAAATTTCATGGCTACAGGCATGCTTTTTAAGAATAGATTTTATTTTTCCAGGCATATTTAGATTCATAACAAAACTGAGCAGAAGTTACAGCAAATTCCCAAGTCCCCAGGTGAACAGCCCTCCTCATTAGCAATCTCCCCCACAAGAGTGATACATTTGTTACAATTCATGAACGTGCACTGACACATCATTATCACCCAAAGTCCGCAGCACATTTTTATTTCTACTTAGTTGCTGTAATCATCGACTGTAGCACTTTTTTTTTTTTTTTTTTTTTTTTTTTTTTTTTTTTTTTTTGTGGTAGGGGTG
>NC_041219.1:42944658-42963158 GCF_002837175.3 Physeter macrocephalus | reverse complement strand
CTCTCACTGTTGCGGCCTCTCCCGTTGCGGAGCACAGGCTCCGGACGCGCAGGCTCAGCGGCCATGGCTCACGGGCCCAGCCGCTCCGTGGCATGTGGGATCCTCCCAGACCGGGGCGCGAACCCGGTTCCCCTGCATCGGCAGGCGGACGTGCAACCACTGCGCCACCAGGGAAGCCCCCGACTGTAGCATTTTATTTCCTTTTTTTTTCAGTTAACATTTCATTTTTTTTCAATGTTTAAAGGACTGAATCTTAATTTGGAAAATGAAGTTATTCTTCTGTGAGGTTTTTGAATTCTCAAAGTGGAATAGTGCTAAGTCTTCTGGATGCGTCAGATGTTTTTGCTGAGAAGAGCTCCTAAGGGCCATGATTATGACTGCCGGAAGTGGCTTTGGCTGCACCTCTCTAAAGCCTTTTCTGCAGACTCTGCTCTCTGTAGGTGACAGTGACCTCATCCTGATGTTGTTGCTCTCTTTCGCAGAGTGGAAGAAGAAGCCGCCCAGAAGAACATGGCCCTAAAGAAGATCCGGGAGCTGGAATCTCAGATTTCTGAACTCCAAGAAGACCTGGAGTCTGAGCGTGCTGCTAGGAATAAAGCGGAAAAGCAGAAACGGGACCTCGGGGAAGAGCTGGAGGCTCTGAAAACAGAGTTGGAGGACACTCTGGATTCCACGGCTGCCCAGCAGGAGCTCAGGTGTGTCTTGGGACCGACTGCCCCCGTCACTGAGGGATAGGGGTGGTGGTGCAGGGAATGGGAGGCTGTGGCCCGGGAGGGGTGGACCCCAAGTCTCTGCACACACACAGTAGCCTGTTGCCATGGAGCAGAGAGCTCGGAAGCTGATGGTTCCTCAGCAGCTTCTCCCTAGAGTAGAAGAACTTGGCTTGGAGTTGGGGTGAGGCAAGGGTGGGCTTTAAAGCTGAAAGGCTACAGAAGCCTCTACAAAGTGTATCTGTGGGGAATTCCCTTGCAGTCCGGTGGTTAGGACTGTGCGCTTCCACTGCAGGGGGCACGAGTTCGATCCCTGGTTGGGGAGCGAAGATCCTGCATGCTGCATGGTGCAGCCAAATAAATAAATAAATTAATTTAATTAATCTGCTTATAACTCACTCCTGGCTCCTCGTATTTAGAATAAAATCCAATTCCTTACATAAAAGGCCTACAGTACATTAAAAAAAAAAAAAAAAAAAGAAAGAAAAGTGTGTCGGTGAGCCTGGGCTGTAGGATGGATGGCCGCAGAGAGAGGCCAGCAGGCAGAAAGCTGCCTGGGGTGGCCAGTGCCCCTCGCCGGGTGCTCTCTGCTGCCACAGAAGAGCCCCAGGGCAGCATCGCTCCTGGATCCCTGGCCTCCCTCCTGAGGGCGTTTCTCTGTCCAGGTCCAAACGTGAACAGGAAGTGAACATCCTGAAGAAGACCCTTGAGGAGGAGGCAAAGACCCACGAGGCCCAGATCCAGGAGATGAGACAGAAGCACTCGCAGGCCGTGGAGGAGCTGGCAGAGCAGCTGGAGCAGACGAAGCGGGTGCGTGGGCCTCCCCAGGACCGGCTCCGTGAGGCTCTGCCACTGTCGGGGGGGCCCTTGCAGAGTCCAGGCTCCAGCCCTTCGTGGCTGTGTGACTTGGGGATATAGGTCCCCCTGCGCCTCAGTTTCCCCGTCTGTAAGGGAGGCTGATGATAGCCCGTCTCATACAATTAATGTGAGAGTTGGAGTTGGTGACGTGTGAGGCACTTAGATAGTAAGGGCTCGGTAAGTTGCTCAGGAATCATTTATTCTCATTCTCATTATCTTGTTCATCAACCTGCCAGACCAGAAAATTTCATGGAATTGGAGCGACTCTGAAACTGAGTTTTTCAGAGGGCCGTCGGGGTCCCCTTTTCTGAAGTCCGTCCCTTCTCTAGAACACCCCCAACAGGTGGTCAGTTGGAGTCTTCGTGGGAGCCCTGGGGATGTTGACCCCAGATGGTTTCTCGGCCAGGCAGCTGTGGCTGGACAGTTCCTGAACAAGACCAGTCCCGCATCCCGTGGCTTCCAGCTTGCGGCCACCCTTGGTGGCAGCCCGAGCAGGCAGAGGCTCTTCCACATGGCAGCCTGTACAATATTTTCAGAAACCTGCCTTGTCTACCTGTCTACCTTCAATTTCCACCTGGTTCTGGGCAGGTTGAAGGCTTGCCTGGTCCTTTATTTTATTTTTTTATTTTTTTAACATCTTTATTGGAGTATAACTGTTTTACAATAGTGTGTTAGTTTCTCCTTTACAACGAAGTGAATCAGTCGTACATATACATAGGTTCCCATATCTCTTCCCTCTTGCGTCTCCCTCCCTTTGCCTGATCCTTTAGCTGTGTTCACCCAAAGTGACTTTGCATTCACGCTGGGTCCAGTTAACCCTTGAACTTGCCCGTGATGCTGTGGCCGGCTCGGTAGGGCTAGATTGGGATTGTCGTGTTTATTCTGTAAACTCGGCTTTTATGTTGTTTGGAAGAACATTACTGTGTTATTTTGAACATCAGATTTTCAAGAGGCTTTCCTGGAAGTCTAACTACGAACAATTATAATTTCCTTCATTCTGTAATAGCAGTGCTAAAATCTTAACATCAGCAAGGATGACATCTTGCCCTTGGATGCTCCCTGAAGCCCGTGCGGGAGGCCGGGCAGGGATGGTTTGAGAGCTGGGGGAGCCCACGTGCCGGGTGTCCGGCCCCAGCTGGGTGCTGAGTTCACATCAGGCCCGAGCCTTCCGAGTCTGGGGCCCTTGCCAGCTCGTCATCCCCTGGACTTGGCCCAGTGTCGTTTTTGCTGCAAAGGCAGCCGATTCTGGGTCTGGATCCGCCAGATCTTCGATGATGTTAGAAAGACCAGCCTCACGTCACGGGTGCCCCCTTTCACGTCTTCGCTTTTCTCCCCGCTGCCAGGTGAAAGCCAACCTCGAGAAGGCCAAGCAGACCCTGGAGAATGAGCGAGGGGAGCTGGCCAACGAGGTGAAGGTGCTGCTTCAGGGCAAGGGGGACTCGGAGCACAAGCGCAAGAAGGTGGAGGCCCAGCTTCAGGAGCTGCAGGTCAAGTTCACCGAGGGGGAGCGCGTGCGCACAGAGCTGGCCGACAAGGTCTCCAAGCTGCAGGTGAGGCCTCCGCCACACCTCCTGGGTCCTGGCCCACATCGCCAGGGCTCCCGCTCTCCTCTCTCTCTCTCTCTCTCTCTCTGTCTCCTCCACCTGGCTCAGTCTGCGAGGCCTCTGGGGTTCAGCCTCTGACTCAGGTCCAGCGTGGCCAAGAGAGCCGAGGTGGGGCCCAAGCGGTCGTGGTCGAGCTCACGGGGCTTTGTCTCCCGTCCGTGCACAGGTCGAGCTGGACAATGTGACGGGTCTTCTCACCCAGTCGGACAGCAAGTCCAGCAAGCTCACCAAGGACTTCTCCACTCTGGAGTCACAGCTGCAGGACACGCAGGTCAGGGCGGCGGTGGGTCCCCGTGCCTGCACGGCATTAGCTGCCAGGCTTCTGGGTCTTTGTCTCAGAGCATCCTCCCCTGCATCCACGGGCTCTCTGCTTCCTCCCGGCTCCTTGCCAGGTCTCTGCTGGCTGCCCCCTGAATCCGAGGGACTGCTCCCCTCTTCCACCAAGGGTACAGGGACCGCGAGGCCCCGACGCTGCGGGTCCTGAGCCCCTGCCCTCCTTGTCCTCGGAGTAGGAGCTCCTGCAGGAGGAGAACCGGCAAAAGCTGAGTCTGAGCACCAAGCTGAAGCAGGTGGAGGATGAGAAGAACTCCTTAAAGGAGCAGCTGGAGGAGGAGGAGGAGGCCAAGCGGAACCTCGAGAAGCAGATCGCCACCCTCCACGCCCAGGTTCGGAGCTGGCTCCCTGCAAGACACCCCAGGGAGCTGTGGGTTGGAGCCCGCAGGCTGGGGAGCTTCTGGCGGGGCGCCCACCTGGACTCCAGAGCACAGCCCTGCCGCTGGGTCCAACCCAGGCCTCCCCGAGCTGGACACCTTCCCTTGGGGGAACTCCTGCCCTCCCCAGACCAGGGCTCATGCCTGGGGTCCCCAAGGAGAATTTAGGAATCCATGAACTTGTGTGGAGGAGACATACATCTTCATTTCACCAATCTCCAGCTGGCCTTCGGCATTTTCTTCTGTTATGAATGTAGGTAACAAGCCGTGGCCCTAGCAGTGCTGGTGGCCTGTTCAGTAGAAACCACCGGTCATCGTGTCCAAGCTGAGGCCAGGCTTTGGGAAGGTCATCGTGCTCCTAGCTACTCAGGAGCCTGCTATCCGCTGTGCTGATAAAGAAGCACGATGGTTACTGAAGCACAGTCTTAAAAAATACCCGACAACTGCACTTTTCTATATTGGTTTCTTGGTAATCCTACGTATTTTGCTTTACGCATGTTAAAACCTCGTTATCAGAAGGAGGTCATAGTCTTCTCTGGACTCTGAAAGGGTCTGGGGCCAAAGATAGACCAAGGGCCCTCTTCCGGAGCCTGTCTTAGGACTTAAACGTGCCAGAAGATCTGCACCAGGTCGGGGAGGGTCCAGGGTCAGTTCCACACCTGGGTGGCGGTAGGGAGTGTGTGCACGGTGGCAGCTGTGTGTCCAGATGCGAGGAGGGGGCTGCGAGACGGACGCCTGCAGGCAGGGGGCACCAGGCTGCTGCCTGGGGGAGGGGAGGGGAGGAGAGGAGGCTTCCCACTCTAGGCCTCCGTCTTGGTACAAGCGGCTGGTGCAGGTCACAACTGAGAGGCCTTCCCAAGCTGACCTGCGGTGTCCGCCTCCTCTGGGCTCCATGCGCTAGGCACCTGCTCTCTGCAGAAGCTCCATTTCCCTGGCCCCAGAGGGAGCGGGAAGTGGTTGGGGGAGCCGTCTCCGTAACTGGGTTGGTGCCCCATTTCTCCGCTGGCGGGTGGCAGGCCAGCTCCCAGCTGTCCCAGGTGCGGCCATGTTACCCGAGCAGGTGCCGTGCTGGGTGCCTCCTTACCCCTTGCCTCCCGCCCAGGTCACCGATATGAGGAAGAAGGTGGAGGATGGCGTGGGTTGCCTGGAGATGGCCGAGGAGGTCAAGAGGAAGCTCCAGAAGGACCTGGAGGGGCTGAGCCAGCGCTACGAGGAGAAGGTGGCCGCTTACGACAAGCTGGAGAAGACCAAGACGCGGCTGCAGCAGGAGCTGGATGACCTGCTCGTGGACCTGGACCACCAGCGGCAGAACGTCTCCAACCTGGAGAAGAAGCAGAGGAAGTTCGACCAGGTGGGTGTCGTCGGTGCTGCCGCCGCCTCGTGTCCTCCCCTCTGCAGACACCCTGCCTCGGGCAGGGGCCTCTGTCCGTCAGCCCGGCCCGGGCTCACCGTCACCCAGCTCGGGAGGAGGCCCTGAGGGGCAGGTGCTCAGAGGGCCCTCCCGGGTTCCAGCTCGTTGAGGCGCCTGGAGAGAAAGCGCTCAGAACCGGGTGTCTTCACACGATGGGTTTGGGAGCAACTTTTCCCCTTTCTTGGTTTTTTATGTTTTTCGAATCTTCTCTAATTAGAATTTTTCTTTATACGTTCATAACTCTTGCTTATTCCAGGAGATCTGAGGCAGCTTACCGAGACGCAGACAGTGGGGTGGGATAGAAAAATGGAATAAAGGAGGGTTGGCAGTCTGGCCGAGGGCACCCACTGCCTGTGTGGACAGAGGTATTGAGCACAGCTGTCACTACAGCTGCTTCTGTGCTAACGTAGCAGTTTACGCAAAGTCTGAAGTCACACGTGCAAAGTCTAAAGCGTTTCCTATCTGGCCCATTTAAGAAATAAGTCCATGGAATAAAGAGGTGCTGAAGCAAAGGGAAGGGGAAGGGGGGAAAGGAGATGCTACGGTCAGGGTGGGCCAGCGCAGGGAGAAGATGCCTCACATCCTTGGAGGAGGGCCACGAGAGATTCGCGCCTCCGAGCAGCCAGATTCTGTAAACGCCAACCAGTCATTCAGGAAAACCAGGGGCTTTCCGGGTCCTGAGGGTGAAATGTTTACTTCCTGTGGGTTCTCCTGGAAGGGGCACTGAGTGTCATAAAGAGCCTTGGTTACTAAGTGGTAAAAGTTACACAGACTCTAATGGGTTGTGGCAGAGGCCATCTCCGCCTTCGTGTGCTTACGAGGACACACTGCACAGCACGTGTCACAGTCGGAAGCAGCCGGCTCGCGGCTCTCCTTGGTCCCCCTCCCCCCAGACCTGGCCCCTGGGACCCTCCTTCCCCAGGGAGTTCGGGGGCCCGGGTGCTTTACCGGCCAGAGGCCAGCAGGCCCTGAGCTCTTTCTGAGAGCCGCTTGCTCGAGCCTCATGGTGCCCGCCTGTCTCCCAGCTCCTGGCCGAGGAGAAGACCGTCTCCGCCAAGTACGCGGAGGAGCGCGACCGGGCAGAGGCGGAGGCCCGGGAGAAGGAGACCAAGGCGCTGTCTCTGGCCCGGGCTCTGGAGGAGGCCGTGGAGCAGAAAGCAGAGCTGGAGCGGCTCAACAAGCAGCTCCGCGCGGAGATGGAGGACCTCATGAGCTCCAAGGACGACGTCGGCAAGAGCGTGAGTCTCCGAGCCCCGGGGTGGGGGGCGGGTAGGGAGATGACCTCCGGGCGCGAAGGAGTAGGGGCTCACGGACACTGAGGCTGGGGGCCTGGGGGCCTCGCGCCCCTCTGCTCCTGACCGCGCCCCCTCGGCGGCAGGTCCACGAGCTGGAGAAGTCCAAGCGGGCCCTGGAGCAGCAGGTGGAGGAGATGAAGACCCAGCTCGAGGAGCTGGAGGACGAGCTGCAGGCCACCGAGGATGCCAAGCTGCGGCTGGAGGTGAACCTGCAGGCCATGAAGGCCCAGTTCGAGCGGGACCTGCAGGGCCGCGACGAGCAGAGCGAGGAGAAGAAGAAGCAGCTGGTCAGACAGGTGCGGGCGGTGCTCACGCTCCCCTGGGCAGAGGCGGGCGGGGAGCCCCGGGTTCTGGGGGCTCCTCTCTCCTTCCGCCGGGACTGCGGGAGTCCCCTGATGATGCCCTCCACGTCCTCACCCTGCAATCCTCTGCCTGGGGGTCAGCGACCCCCTCCACTAGGGTTTTATGGTCAGGAGTCCTCACTGCCCCTGGCCGCCCCGTGGATGCCACGGGACTGGACCAAGCCCACCTGCGCCGTGAGCTGGGTCCGTCCGGCCTCCCGAGCCGTCGGCATCTCCCCAGGTGCGGGAGATGGAAGCCGAGCTGGAGGATGAGAGGAAGCAGCGCTCGATGGCCGTGGCCGCTCGGAAGAAGCTGGAGATGGACCTGAAGGACCTGGAGGCCCACATCGACTCGGCCAACAAGAACCGGGACGAAGCCATCAAGCAGCTGCGGAAGCTGCAGGTGAGCTCAGGCTGGACCAAACCAGATCCGGCTGCACGTGGCAGCGCTGGGCTCAGCGCGGGGCTGGGACACTAGTGGGGTGGCCGATGAATGCTGGGAAGTGCCACCTTGCCTGCCCTCCCCGAGGAAGGTCTCGGGTGCCTTTAGCTCCGTCTCACAGATGGAAACCCAGAAGCTGAGCAGAAACAGACTAGCCAGAAGCAAACTCGCAGTAAGATTGTTGTCTATGAGCTCCTTAAACAGAGAAACAAACAAGCGTAAACCTAGAAATGCAATGGCGTTATGGTCACTTAGTGGCAGATTTCTAGAATAAACCACACGTGACCCATCCCAGCCTTAACGGACAGTGGTGGAAGGTTCCAAGTTGATGGTTCAGAGAAGCAGCCCGGAGCACAGAGCACGTACTTGGCCTCATCAGTAATGAAAGAATAATAAGTTTAAAAAACCAGCTCTGAGATGCTCCAGCATATCCAGCAAACCGGCGACAATGAGAACGAGGGTAAACGCTGGTGTTTGCGAGGTCGTAGGGCATAGGTGCTCTCATTGCGGCGGCCGCTCTAGCTGGTACCACTTGGCCGTGCCCGGCAAGGGTTATATCCTTTGGCCTGGGGAATCCCAATTTGGGATTTATCTGCAAAAGGAAAAAAAACACAACTATTTCCCAAGATCTTCAGAGTTAAAACGAATCACCAGTGAACAAAGGACATATGACCGCGCCATGTTGCCGGGACTAACCGGGCAGGTGGCCGCTGGCCTGGAGCAGTGGGCATGGCACCAGAGCGCGGGATCCAAATCAACAGGAGGTGGTAGAAAGTAGACAAAAACATAGCTGGACTAATACCCGCCCGGGCACTAACGCTGCCGCAGGTGTACTTTGTAAGTCCTAACAGTTAAAAGCGTGTGAAAATGGTATAGCATAAAGGGAAGGTTTGTCTTTACTCTTTTGCCCTTCTATAGCTATGTTGGTTGAATGTGGCCGCAGGCTGAGGCCCAGCCGTCGGTCCCTGTGGGCGGGGTGTCCCCGTGCGGGGGTGCGGGCACACGGGAGAGGTGGGATGGCGCCACCGAGCCTCTCCCTCCTGCCCTCAGGCCCACATGAAGGACTACATGCGGGACCTGGAGGACACCCGCGCCTCCCGCGAGGAGACCCTGGCGCAGGCCAAGGAGAACGAGAAGAAGCTGAAGAGCATGGAGGCCGAGATGATGCAGCTGCAGGAGGTGGGCCAGGCCGGAGCAGGGCGCTTGGGGCCTCCACCCACCCGCCTGGGCCACCCGGGCCGACCTGGAAGAACGGGCCAAGCTCCAGCAATGGGCCGCTGTGGTTCTCGCTTTCTGAAAGAATTGCCCCTCGGGGTTTCGTGAAGTAGCAAGGCTCCCTGGTGTGATTAGAACGTGTGTGTGAATTAAATCGTCACCTCCTGGGGCTGGCTCCCAGAGGCTTACGGCGCCAAGTGTCCCCTTGGCGGCCTTGTCCCTCACACGAGGCAGGTTGTGAAAGCGTTCCCCAGGCTCTAGGCAGTCTTCTGCCTTGAGGATGCTGGCTACCCAGTTGCTCCTAGCTGGGCCAGGCATCCAGGCTCTCCTCGTCTGCCCTGACCAGACCGGCTGTGCCCTCCTGCACACGTGGGTCTCTGGTGAGGCCGCCTAACCCTCAGGGTGAAGCCCTTGCCCCCACCGGCTTTCAGAGCCCCGCACTGTGACCTTAACTCACGTCTTTGTCCTGTCGCCCCTGCTTCCTGTCTGCCTGGAAGGTAGAGGGACCAGCATCCCGTCAGGCCAGGATGATTTCCTGTTTATTGCAACATCCCCGGCACCTGGCTCAGTTATTTATTTATTTATTTATTTATTTATTTATTTATTTTTATTTTTGGCTGCGTTGGGTCTTCGTTGCTGTGCGCAGGGTTTTCTCTAGTTGCAGTGAGCGGGGGCTACTCTTCATTGCAGTGCACGGGCTTCTCATTGCAGTGGCTTCTCTTGTTGCGGAGCACGGCTCTAGGTGTGCGGGCTTTAGTAGTTGCGGCTCACGGGCTCAGTAGTTGCGGCTCGCGGGCTCAGTAGTTGCGGCTCGCGGGCTCTTGAATGCAGGCTCAGTACCTGTGGCGCACGGGCTTAGCTGCTCCGCTGCATGTGGGATCTTCCCGGACCAGGGCTCGAACCCGTGTCCCCTGCATTGGCCGGCGGATTCTTAACCACTGCGCCACCAGGGAAGCCCTGGCTTAGTTCTTAGCGCTTAGATATGGGGGCTGTGTAATTATACGGTTCCTAAGCTGTGACCTCAGAGGGGCTCCTGGGAACGGGCTTCATGGAGGAGGCAGGCCTGGGAAGGGGTTTGGGAAGAGGGGGCCATGGGCTCAGAGTACCGGGAACAGAGGAGGGCTGTTGGCTGCGGGCGGCCCCAGCGGGTCACATTCCGGGTTCCCGTGGCAGGAGCTGGCAGCTTCCGAGCGTGCCAAGCGCCAGGCCCAGCAGGAGCGGGACGAGCTGGCCGACGAGATGGCCAACAGCAGCGGCAAAGGGTGAGCCGGCGCGAGCGTGAGCGGGTGTGGGGGTCCCCGCTCTGGTTCGGCCCCTCTCACCTCCCCCCGCCCCCGCTCCCCAGTGCCCTGGCGCTGGAGGAGAAGCGGCGCCTGGAGGCCCGCATCGCACAGCTGGAGGAGGAGCTGGAGGAGGAGCAGGGCAGCACGGAGCTGGTGAACGACAGGCTGAAGAAGGCAAACCTGCAGGTGAGCGGCCGGGGCTCTCTCCTCACCAGGGCCCCCTCGGTGACGCGAGTGGGCCTCCGCAGTGGCAGAGGCAGAGGCGGCCACCCCCTGACGCTTAGGGGATAACGTCCTGGTGCCTGCACTGGCTCCTTGGTTCCTCTCTCTCGGGTGTTGAGCTGCTTCTGGACCCTTCACGCTGGGCAGCTCCCTCTTGTGGGAAGGCCTAGTGATCAGGGACCCTGCAGGGTCCAGCTGCCCCTCCTCTGCCCCCAGCCGGGATCCCCGCCTTCCTCAAGGTCACCAGCCCTTCTTCCCACAGATCGACCAGATCAACACCGATCTGAACCTGGAGCGCAGCCACGCCCAGAAGAACGAGAACGCGCGGCAGCAGCTGGAGCGCCAGAACAAGGAGCTCAAGGTCAAGCTGCAGGAGATGGAGGGCACTGTCAAGTCCAAGTACAAGGCCTCCATCACCGCCCTCGAGGCCAAGATCACACAGCTGGAGGAGCAGCTGGACAGCGAGACCAAGTGGGTGCCCCTCGCCCGTCACCTGGCACCATCTGCCGGCTCCTCTGTGTGCCCATCCCTGAGACCGTTTCCCCCCGTCCTGACGGGGCCCTCATCCCTTTCCCTGGGGCCTTTTGCTGGGGCTTGTGGAGTTTGTATAGGACCCATAGCCCACTTCTAAAGTTGGGGAGCCTGATGCCTCTCTGAGGGCTGAATCAGAGAGGTGGGGTTCCTGCCCACGTGGGCAGCCCATCTGTGGGCTCAGCAAGACTGAGACTTCTTTGGGGGTAATGGGGGTCAGTCTTCCTTTTTCCTACCTTTTTTTTTGGCTGCCCTGAGCAGCATGTGCGATCTTAGTTCCCTTGACCAGGGATTGAACCCACGCCCCCTGCACTGGAAGCGCAGAGTCTTTAACCACTGGATCGCCAGGGAAGTCCTCTTTTTCCTGGCTTTATATGTGCTCTCTGAGATGTGTCAGTTCCCTTCCCTGAACCTCAGTTTCCTTATCTGTGAAATGGGGCTAATCCGAGTGCCTTCATAAGAGTGTTCAGTGAAGACGGTCTACCTTAGTACCAGTGAGGCCCGGGAATGGGTGGCCCGGCCTGTGGATTTGTCGGCCAGACCTTCCAAAAGAGGGTGCCCCCCTGAGCCTCTGTGTTCATGCCTTTCAGGGAGCGCCAGGCGGCTTGCAAGCAGGTGCGTCGGGCCGAGAAGAAGCTGAAGGATGTGTTGCTGCAGGTGGATGATGAGCGGAGAAACGCCGAGCAGTACAAGGACCAGGTGTGTTGGCGGCGGAGCAGGGCCCCGCCCCTTGGCGGCTGAGAGCGGGAGGGCCACAGGCATTGTGGGGTCGTGACCGGGGCCCCTGGCCACGTGTCTCCGCAGGCGGACAAGGCATCCACCCGCCTGAAGCAGCTCAAGCGGCAGCTGGAGGAGGCCGAGGAAGAGGCCCAGCGGGCTAACGCCTCCCGCCGGAAACTGCAGCGCGAGCTGGAGGATGCCACGGAGACCGCGGATGCCATGAACCGCGAGGTCAGCTCCCTCAAGAACAAGCTCAGGTGAGCCCCGCCGGCCCCACCCGCTCCTTCGCAGGACCCTTTCTCCTTCAAAAGGTTAGTTTGTCCTGAAGAGCAGAATTCGGAAAATGAGGCTCCTATAAACTCGGTCACTTTTCTCAGCTAGATGTCAGTGAGCAAGGTCCTTAATGACGCCGAGAAAGTGCCGGTCAGAGAGCCCTTCCTCGTTCTCCTTGCCTCCTGGGCTGTAGCCCGGCCTTTTTTTGTTTTTTTAAAAATTGATTGATTGATCGATTGCTGTGCCGGGTCTTTGTTGCTGCGCGCGGGCTTTCTCTAGTTGTGGTGCGCGGGCTTTTCATTGCGGTGGCTTCTCTTGTTGCAGAGCACGGGCTCTAGGCACATGGGCTCAGTAGTTGTGGCACGTGCGCTCAGTAGTTGTGGCACACGGGCTTAGTTGCTCCACGGCGTGTGGGATCTTCCCGGACCAGGGATTGAACCCGTGTCCCCTACATTGGCAGGTGGATTCTCAACCACTGCGCCACCAGGGAAGTCCTAGCCTGGCCTTTTAAATAAACTCGTCGGGTGATTTATTCCCGTCCTGCCTGAAGAGTCTGTTCCTGTCGCAGCGCTAAACCTGATGAGAACGTTTTCAGGTTTTGTCAACTAGAATTTGCTTGAGGCAACCCGGCCGGTCCCTGGCACCAGCTTTAGGTGCTGGGTGAATACGGGCATCTTCTAACTCTGAACCAATGGAAAGGGCTGCTTGGTGATTCTCAAAGGAGTGTCACGTTCAGGCAGCATGAAATGGTTGAGGCAGAGGATCTTTGTGGTCGAGATTTTCACTGCTTACCTCCTTTTCCCAGTGATCGTTTTTTTAAAGCATAAGAGCAACAAGAGCAGACAGTCTAGTCAGTGTGTGATATCGATTTTCTTAGCCAGGACCGGAAGGAGATGCCCAACTTTGTACGCTGTACGCAGTCATGTGTGTGTCTTAGTTTCACCTGTTTGGTACTAAGTGTGATCAGAGGGTGGCATTTTGCAGAGGCAGCTTCATCTGCTCTTGTGCCTCCCCCCTTTTAATCAACCCCCATTACCTGATGGTTTTTTGCTAGTGTTTTGGGTGAAAGTGGGAAGCTTCACGCCGGGGGGGCAGGAGGGGACAGCCCTCCTGTCCCCGCTGGAGGCTGTGTCCCCAGAGCCCCCCACCCTCCACCCCCGCCGTTGGTTCTCCCCGTGGGATTGTCAGGAGCTAGTTTCCCTCTAAAGGTCACTTTGAAACACATGAGCTGTACTGCGGCCGCCTGGCCAGCCCTGCTGACCGCTGCCTCTGCCCCCAGGCGTGGGGACCTGCCGTTTGTCGTGCCCCGCCGAATGGCCCGGAAAGGTGCCGGCGACTGCTCGGATGAGGAGGTGGACGGCAAAGCCGACGGGGCTGAGGCCAAAGCTGCCGAGTAACAACCTCTTCTGCTGCCCGAGACGGACGACAGCACCGACTCGGCTTCCCCTTCCCAGCCCCTGCAGCACCCCTCCTCCCTCCTGGGACTGCTGTGACCGTGACCCCACCTCGTCCCCCCAGGCCAGGGGACCTCAGGCCTCACCTCCCCGCCCATCCCCCCAGGCCTCCTTGAAGGGCGTTCCGGCTTCCTCTGCTGCAGCCCCTCCGGCTCCCCCGCCCCCCGGAATCTAATACCAAAGAGTCAGGGTCCTGGGCCCTGGCCCCGGAACAGAGTGACCAGCGGTGACCCCCTTCCCTTGCCGAAAAGCACAAGATGGTGAGGTGAGGAGGGCAGGCCTCCGGGGATGGGCAAGAGAGTTTTCTACGAATCTATTTTTCTTCAGACTAAGGAGTTTTGCTAGCCCGACGCCCCAGAAGAGTTGTCACCTTCCCCCGCCTCCGCCACCCTCTCCCTTCTTTGCTGTTGGCAATCACACACGGTGACCTCACACCCTCTGCCCCAGCGGCCCCCGACTCCCGTGGGCTCTGGGTGGTCCGGCAGGAGCAGGCCCAGGGGCTCCACTTCTGTGCCGGGCACGGGAAGCTGGTGCGGGGAGGGAGGGGCCTTCCTCCCCACCCCTGCCGGGCGGCGCCGCTGTCACCTTCCTGATTCTGAAACGTCTCAAGTGCAATGATGACCCCTTTCCCTCCTTTGCCGAGGGCAGCCCGCCCCTGCTGCAGCAGGGCTTCTGGGCTGAGAACACAGGGCCCAGGGGCCAAGCTGGAGAGGCCAGCCGTGGCCTCTCCCTACACTCTTGGGGACCAAATATATTTAATGGTTAAGGGACGTGTCCCGAGCCTGACAGCCAGAGCAGTGGAAAGGGCCAGGTGATCTCGAACCTGCTCCAGGACTGGGGCCCGAGGGTAATTGACCTGCACCGTTGACTCAGTATAATTCAAGACTCTGCCATCTGCACAGATATTTTCAAAAGAAAAAAAAAAAGTTGTCTTTTCTCCCTCTAACTGTAATAAATGGTAAAATTCCAAGTCTTTATCACTGCCTTTCCTTTGGAACCACGTCTAGAAGAGAGTAGCTTGTCCTACACTGGTCTACACTGGTGGCTGAATTTCCCTGTATTCCTAACTGTTTTGTATATGCTGCATTTAGACTTACTTATGGCAAAGAAGGCATTTTTTTTTTGTTTTAAGGAAACAAACTCTCAAGAAATCACGAAGATATATAAAAGCTACATACGCCTAAAAAGCTCTGAATTCAGGTCCCAGTTGCTGTCACAAAGGAGTGAACAGAACTCCCACCCCTGCCCTTTTTTTATATAATGGAAGTGCCTTAGCATGGTTGCAGCCGTCACCACTACAGTGAGCTGGTTTACAGATGTTTTCCACTGAGCGTCACAATAAAGAGAACCTTGTGCTATGAGCCATGTGTCTGGGGGTGTCTCTGCGCCGGAGCAGGTGGCCTAGAAGGGACTGTACCTGGGCCACCTGGAAGGGACTGTGCTTTGCTTCTGCAGCAGACACCTACTTTGTGCAATTTCTGGAAGCTTCCAGGAATGCAGCACGGCTGGGGCACAGGCTCCAGTAGGGAGTGACAGTCATGCAGAAAGGCAGGCCGGCCAGATTCAAGGATGCTAAGAGTGTCTCATAAATCTTGGTTCCTTTCGATTACTGAGTACCTACTATGTGATTGACACTGAGCTGGCCTGGGGGATAGAGATACAAGGCCCAGGTGCTAACTTCCAGAAGCTTTCTTAGTCAGCAGACGATGCAAAGCCTGCCCTGTGGAGATTCATCCCAGGTGCCATGGAAGGGGGAATGAGGGAGTCGGTGCCGAGGCCTGTGGGTACTGGGGCAGGGGCTCTTCACAGGACTGTCAGAGCCTTTGTTCCTTCCTTCTTCATTCTTTGAACAAAGGCTGAGCATAGACCAGGCCCCTTGCCAGGCGCTGGGAGTGCGAGGGCAGGGGATACAGATGTCCCTGCAGTTGCAGGCAGGAGGGGAGGCAGGAAAAGGCTCTCCTTAGAGAAGGGGTTTGGTGCCCACTTGATTCAAGGTGTGGACTCAGGCAGCAGGTCTGCATGCGGAACTTCGGGGCCACTGTGTGGCTGGCCCGATTGCTAGGGAGAGCTGCAGGCTCCTAGACAGGACACCTGCCGGGCCTCCAGCAGCCGACCCGTCCAGCCTCCGAGTAGGTGCACTTTCGGGCCCTGGGAAGGGAGCTGCAGGAGGTGATGGGAGAGGCGGGTGGGCGCCAGCGCCGGAGGCTGGGGTGCTGCTTCCTTTCAGCAGGGCCACACTCCCTTAGAGGCTCTGGGCGGGGGGCCCTCCTCACCTCTCCCAGCTTGTGGTGTCTTCAGCCTTCCTTGGCTTGTGGCTGCATCACTCCAATCTCTGCCTCTGTATTTTCGTGGCCTTCTCCCCCTACTCTGTTGTCTCTCTGTGTGTCTCTTATAAGGATGCTAGTTGTTGGATTTAGTGCCCACTTAGATAATCATTGTTGATCTCAAGATGTTTAACTTAAAGGATTTTCAAACACCCTTTTCCACATAAGGTCACAATCACAGGTTGCAGAGATTAGGTCACGGACATACATTTTTATTGGGGGGGGAGCATCCATTTAACCCACTACAGGACCCAACAAATATCAGTTCTCCCCCGCTTAAGGTCCTCTGGTTTGACTGTTCACCTTGTGCAGGGGAAGTACTGGACCAGGTGCCAACCTCTGCCCACTAAGGGGGTGCAGTCCTCACGGTTGCCTGACCACCCACCATGCATGAGCATGAGAGCCCGGGGGCTGCTGATTCCAAAGTCCCTTGTGGAAGGGAGGGGGTCTTTGCTCCCTCTCCAGCTGCCCACGTGCTCTGCGGAGGCTAAAGCTTGCTAATGCCCCTCCTCCTCCCAGCCTCTCTTTCATT
This sequence comes from Physeter macrocephalus, assembly GCF_002837175.3. Taxonomy (NCBI): domain Eukaryota; kingdom Metazoa; phylum Chordata; class Mammalia; order Artiodactyla; family Physeteridae; genus Physeter; species Physeter macrocephalus. The sequence continues at coordinate 42,947,233 of NC_041219.1, read as the reverse complement.
ACTCTTGGTCCTCCCTCCTCACTGCTGGCCCCTGAGGTGGACCGTTCACCCTGGTCCCAGCATGTGCTCACCTCTTCACTTGCGTCCACTGTGCTGTCAACTTTCCCACTGGTCTTTGACTGGTGGCATTAGAGACCTCCTCATCCCTAATTCTGACCGGTTGCTTATTTTTCCAAACGATTCCAAATCTTCCACCCAGACTATGGTTACGAACACAAAAGCTGGCTTCTGCACATGGCCGGCAAGTGTCTGGCACAGTGGTTCTGTGCTGAGAAACTTAATCCAATGTGTTCGGTGCCAGGTCACTGCACAGGGCCATCTATAGGCAAGTGAAACTAGACTAATCACAAAAGAAGAGGGTAGAACTTATCACCTAGATTCCGGCTTATTTTTCCTGGGGACCCCAGTGGGCTTTGCCAGTGACACCACTGTGACTTCTGGTATTGGAAGAGTCAGTTTTAAAAAATTAGTTTATCAGTTAAATCTTGATTACTAATGGAAATGAAAGGGCGGGCATATGGATAATTAAAAATCGATGAACCGATGGAAGGGAGACAAGGTGGTGAAATAGAACAACCTTGAGCTCACTTCCCCTCATGAGCACACCAAAAATCACAACTAACTGCTGAACAACTATCAATAAGAACGACTGGAATCTACCAAAAGAAGATATTGTACATCCAAAGACATAAAGGAGAAACCACAATGAGATAGTAGAAGGGGTGCACCTGAGATATAATTAAAACCCATCTAAGGGAGACAAGGTGGTGAAATAGAACAACCTTGAGCTCACTTCCCCTCATGAGCACACCAAAAATCACAACTAACTGCTGTACAACTATCAATAAGAACGACTGGAATCTACCAAAAGAAGATATTATACATCCAAAGACATAAAGGAGAAACCACAATGAGATAGTAGAAGGGGTGCACCTGAGATATAATTAAAACCCATCTCAGCCGGGTGGGTGACTCACAAACTGGAGAATAATTATATTGCAGACGTTCTCCCACAAGAGCGAGAGCTCTGAGCCCAATGCCAGGCTCCCCAGCGTAGGGGCCTGTCATCGGGAGGAGGAGCCCCTAGAGAGTTTGGCTTTGAAGGCCAGTGGGGCTTGCTTGCAGGAGCTCCACAGGGCTGAGGGAAACAGTCCCCACTCTTGGAGGGTGCCCACAAGGTCTGGCATGCACTGAGACTCAGGGCAAAGACAGTGACTCCATAGGAGCCTGGGCCAGACCTACCTGCTGGTCTTGGAGGGTCTCCTGGGGAGGCGGGGCCAGCTGTGGTTCTCTCTGGGGTCATAAAACCTGGTGGCGGACATAGCAGGGAGTGTTCACCTACGTGAACTCTGGCTGGAGGCAGACATCTTGGGTCTTTGGCCCCAAGACCTGGCCTCATCCCAGTGCCGGGACGCCTTAGGCCAAACAGCAAACAGGGCAGGAATACAGAGCCACCTTGTCTTTAGACGGGCTACCTAAGGAATTCCTGAGCCCACAGCCATCTCTAGACACACCCCTTGATACAGCCCTGCTCACCAGAGGGCCAAGACCCAGCTCCACTCACCAGTGGGCAGGTACCAGCCCCTCCTACCAGGAAGCCTGCACAAGGATCTAGACCAGCCTCACCCACCAGGGGGCAGACACCAGAAGCAAGAAACTACAGTCCTGCAGCCTGTGGAACTGCGTGCACATACACACTCGGAACCTACCCTAGGACCAGCTGGTTCCCTGCCCTTGGGTGATGAGAGGGGAGTATACTGCTGGGACACAGAGGGCATCCCCTATAGAGGGCCACTTCTCCAAGGCTGAGAAACGTAACTCACCCACTACATACATAAAAATACAAACAGAAATTTAAACAAAATGAGACAGCAAAGAAGTATGTTCCAGATGAAGGAACAAGATAAAATCCCAGAAGAAGAGCTAAGTGACATGGAGATAGGCAATCTACCCGAGAAAGAGTTCAGAGTGATGATCGTAAAGATGATCCAAGAACTTGGGAAAAGAATGGATGAACAGAGCGAGAAGTTACAAGAAATTTTTAGGAAAGATAAAGAACAACCAAACAGTTGAAGAATACAATAACTGAAATGAAAAATATACTGGAAGGAATCAATAGCAGAATAAATGAGGCAAAAGAATGAATCGGTAATCTGGAAGACAGAGTGGTAGAAATCACTGCTGTGGAACAGAATAAAGAAAAAAGAATGAAAAGAAATGAGGACAGTTTAAGAGATCTCTGGGACAATGTCAGATGCACCAACATTTGCATTAGAGGGGTCCCAGAAGGAGAAGAGAGAGAAAGGGCCTCAGAAAATATTTGACGAGATAATAGCTGAAAACTTCCCTAACATGGGAAAGAAAAGAGTCACCCCATGTTCAGGAAGTGCATAGAGTCCCATACAGGATTAACCCAAGGAGGAACACGCTGAGACGTGTAGTAATCAAATTGACAAAAATGAAAGACAAAGAGAAAATATTAAAAGCAACAAGGGAGGGCTTCCCTGGTGGCACAGTGGTTGAGAGTCCGCCTGCCGATGCAGGGCACACAGGTTCGTGCCCCGGTCCGGGAAGA
>NC_041219.1:42906139-42944405 GCF_002837175.3 Physeter macrocephalus | reverse complement strand
GGAGCGGCTGGGCCCGTGAGCCACGGCCGCTGAGCCTGCGCGTCCGGAGCCTGTGCTCCGCAACGGGAGAGGCCACAACAGTGAGAGGCCAGCATAACAAAAAAAAAAAAAAAAAAGCAACAAGGGAAAAGCAACAAATAATATACAAGGGAATCCTCATAAAACTATCGGCTGATTTTTCAGCAGAAACTCTGCAGGCCAGATGGGAGTGGCACAATATATTTAAAGTGATGAAAGGGAAAAACCTACCACCAAGAATACTCTTCCTAGCAAGACTCTCGTTTGGATTTGATGGAGAAATAAAAAGCTTTACAGACAAGCAAAAGCTAAAAGAATTCAGCACCAACAATCCATCTTTACAACAAATGCTAAAGGAACTTTTCTAAGGGAAGAGAAAAGTCCACAACTAGAAACAAGAAAATTATGAATGGAAAAGCTCACCAGTAAAGGCAAACATACCTACCCTAGGACCAGCTGGTTCCCTGCCCTTGGGTGATGAGAGGGGAGTATACTGCTGGGACACAGAGGGCATCCCCTATAGAGGGCCACTTCTCCAAGGCTGAGAAACGTAACTCACCCACTACATACATAAAAATACAAACAGAAATTTAAACAAAATGAGACAGCAAAGAAGTATGTTCCAGATGAAGGAACAAGATAAAATCCCAGAAGAAGAGCTAAGTGACATGGAGATAGGCAATCTACCCGAGAAAGAGTTCAGAGTGATGATCGTAAAGATGATCCAAGAACTTGGGAAAAGAATGGATGAACAGAGCGAGAAGTTACAAGAAATTTTTAGGAAAGATAAAGAACAACCAAACAGTTGAAGAATACAATAACTGAAATGAAAAATATACTGGAAGGAATCAATAGCAGAATAAATGAGGCAAAAGAATGAATCGGTAATCTGGAAGACAGAGTGGTAGAAATCACTGCTGTGGAACAGAATAAAGAAAAAAGAATGAAAAGAAATGAGGACAGTTTAAGAGATCTCTGGGACAATGTCAGATGCACCAACATTTGCATTAGAGGGGTCCCAGAAGGAGAAGAGAGAGAAAGGGCCTCAGAAAATATTTGACGAGATAATAGCTGAAAACTTCCCTAACATGGGAAAGAAAAGAGTCACCCCATGTTCAGGAAGTGCATAGAGTCCCATACAGGATTAACCCAAGGAGGAACACGCTGAGACGTGTAGTAATCAAATTGACAAAAATGAAAGACAAAGAGAAAATATTAAAAGCAACAAGGGAGGGCTTCCCTGGTGGCACAGTGGTTGAGAGTCCGCCTGCCGATGCAGGGCACACAGGTTCGTGCCCCGGTCCGGGAAGATCCAATAAAAAGCTTTACAGACAAGCAAAAGCTAAAAGAATTCAGCACCAACAATCCATCTTTACAACAAATGCTAAAGGAACTTTTCTAAGGGAAGAGAAAAGTCCACAACTAGAAACAAGAAAATTATGAATGGAAAAGCTCACCAGTAAAGGCAAACATATATTAAAGGTAGGAAATCATTCACATACAAATATATCAAAGCCAGTAATCGTGGTAGGAGGAGAGTACAAATGCAGGATATTTAAAATGCATTTGAAATTAAGAGATCAGCAACTTAAAATGATTTTATGCTATACCAAAACCTCAGGGTAACAACAAACCAAAAATCTATAATAGATATACACACAAAAAAGGAATCCAAACACAACACTAAAGATAGTTATCAAATCATAAGAGAACAAAAGAGGAAAAAGGAAAAGAAAGACCTATAAAAACAAATCCAAAACGATTAACAAAATGGCAATAAGAACATACATATTGATAATTACCTTAAATGTAAACAGATTAATTGCTCCAACCAATAGACATAGACTGGATGAATGGATACAAAAACAAGACCCATATATATGCTGTCTACAAGAGACCCACTTCAGATCTAGAGACATACAGACTGAAAGTGAGGGGATGGAAAAAGGTATTCCATGCAAATGGAAATCAAAAGAAAGCTGAAGTAGCAATACTTATATCAGACAGAATAGGCTTTATTTTTTTTTAATTTTATTTATTTATTATTGGCTGTGTCGGGTATTAGTTGTGGCACGCGGGATCTTCATTGCAGCATGTGGGATCTTTCGTTGTGGTGCATGGGCTCTTCGTCGTGGCACACAGGCTTCTCTCTAGTTGTGGCACGCGGGCTTAGTTGCACTGCGGCATGTGGGATCTTAGTTTCTCAACCAAGGATCGAACCCACGTCCCCTGCATTGGAAGGCAGATACTTAACCACTGGACCACCAGGGAAGTCCCAAAATAGACTTGAAAATAAAGACTGTTACAAGAGACAAAGAAGGACACTACATATGATCAAGGGATCAATGCAAGAAGAAGATGTAACAATGGTAAATTTATATGCACCCAAGATAGGAACACCTAAATACGTAAGGCAAATGTTATCAGACATAAAAGGAGACATTGACGGTAACACAGTAATAGTGGGGGACTTTGACACTCCAGTTACACCAATGGACAGATCATCCAGACAGAAAACTAATAAGGAAACACAGGCCTTAAATGACACATTAGACCAGACCGAGTTAACTGATATTTATAGAGCATTCCATCTGAAAGCAGCAGAATACACATTCTTTTCAGGTGTTCATGCAGCTTTCTCCAGGATAGATCACATGCTGGGTCTGAAATCATATCAAGCATCTTTTCCAACGGCAACGCTGTGATATTAGAAATCAACTACAAGAAATAAACTGCAAAAAACACAAACATCTGGAAGCTAAACAATATGCTATTAAACAACCAATGGATCATTGAAGAAATCAAAGAGGAAATCAAAAAATACCTAGAGACAAATGAAAGTGAAAACACGATGATCCAAAACCTAAGGACACAGTAAAACAGTTCTCAGAGGGAAGTTTATAGCAATACAGATTTACCTCAGGAAACAAGAGAAGTCTCAAATAAATAACCTTACACCGAAAGCAGCTACAGAGAGAAGAACAAACAAAACTCAAAGTTAGTAAAAGGAAAGAAATCATAAAGATCAGAGCAGAAATAAATGAAATAGATACTAAAAAAACAATAGAAAAGTTCAGTGAAACTAAAAGCTGGTTCTTGAAAAAGATAAACAAAATTGATAAACCTTTAGCCAGACTCATCAAGAAAAAAAGGGAGATCAATCAAATCAAATCAAAATCAAATTAATAAAGTTAGAAATGAAAAAGGAGAAGTTACAACCAACACCACAGAAATACAAAGGACCATAAGAGACTACTACTACAAGCAACTCTATGCCAATAAAATGGACAACCAAGAAGAACTGGACAAATTCTTCGAAAGGTATAATCTCCCAAGACTGAACTGGGAAAAAATAGAAAATATGAACAGACCAATTACAAGAACTGAAATTGAATCACTAATTTTAAAATTCCCAACAAATAAAAGTCCAGGACCAGATGGCTTCACAGGTAAATTCTACCAAACGTTTAGAGGCACCATAACACCTATCCTTCTGAAACTCTTCCAAAAAATTGCAGAGAAAGGAACACTTCCAAACTCACTTTATGAGGCTACCATCTTCCTGATACCAAAACCAGACAAAGATAGCACCAAAAAAGAAAATTACAGGTCAACATCACTGATGAACATAGATGCACAAATCCTAAACAAAAGACTAGCAAGTGGGCTTCCCTGGTGGCGCAGTGGTTGCGCGTCCGCCTGCCGATGCAGGGGACACGGGTTCGTGCCCCGGTCTGGGAAGATCCCACATGCCGCGGAGCGGCTGGGCCCGTGAGCCATGGCCGCTGAGCCCGCGCGTCCGGAGCCTGCGCTCCGCAACGGGAGGGGCCCCAGCAGTGAGAGGCCCGCGTACCGCAAAAAAAAAAAAAAAAAAAAAAAGACTAGCAAACCAAACCCAATCATACATTAGAAGGATCATGCACCATGATCAAGTGGGATTTATCCCAGGCGTGCAAGGATTTTTCAATATCTTCAAATTAATCAGTGTGCTATACCACATTAACAAATTGAAGAATAAAAACCATATGATCAGGCTTCCCTGGTGGCACAGTGGTTGAGAGTCCGCCTGCCGATGCAGGGGACACGGGTTCTTGCCCCGGTCCGGGAAGATCCCACATGCCGCGGAGTGGCTGGGCCCGTGGGCCATGGCTGCTGAGCCTGCGCGTCCAGAGCCTGTGCTCCGCAACGGGAGAGGCCACAGCGGTGAGAGGCCTGCGTACCGCAAAAACAAAAAAAACAAAACCATATGATCATCTCAGTAGATGCAGGAAAAGCTTTTGATAAAATTCAACATCCATTTATGGTAAAACCTCTTCAGAAAGTGGGCATAGAAGGAAGTTACCTCAACATAATAAAGGCCATATATGACAAACCCACAGCTAACATCATGCTCAATGGTAAAAAGCTGAAAGCTTTTCCTCTAAGATCCGGTCTTAAATGTAAGACTGATACTAGAAAAGTTCTGTATGAAAACATAGGCAGAACAACTCAGACATAAATTGCAGCAATATTTTTTGGTTCTGTCTCCTAGAGTAAAGGAAACAAAAACAAAAATCAACAAATGGGACATAATTAAACTTAAAAGATTTTGCACAGCAAAGGAAACCATAAATAAAACAAAAAGACAACCTATAGAATGGGAGAAAATATTTGCAAACGATAGGACCAACAAGGGATTAATTTCCAAAATGTACAAGCAGCTAATACAACTCAATATAAAAAAAACAAACAACACAATCAAAAAATGGGCAGAGGATCTAGACATTTCTCCAAAGAAGAAATACAGACGGCCAACAGGCACATGAAAAGATGCTCAACATCACTAATTATCAGAGAAATCGAATCAAAACTACAATGAGGTATCACCTCACACCAGTCAGAATGTCTATCATCAAAAAAATCTACAAATAATAAATGCTGGAGCGGGTGTGGAGGTAAAAGAACCCTCCTACACAGTTGGTGGAAATGTAAATTGGTACACCCACTATGGAGAACAATACGGAGGTTCCTTAAAAAACTAAAAATAGAGTTACCATATGATCCTGCAATACCCCTCCTGGGCATATATCTGGAGAAAACTCTAATTTGAAAAGATACATGCACCCCAGTGTTCATTGCAGCACTATTTACAACAGCCAAGACATGGAAGCAACCTAGATGTCCATCGACAGATGAATGGATAAAGATGTGGTATTTATATATGCAACGGAGTATTACTCAGCCATGGAAAAGAATGAAATAATGCCATTTGCATTATTTCATGGATGGACCTAGAGATTATCATACTAAGTGAAGTAAGCCAGACAGAGAAAGAGAAAGGATATCACTTATATGTGGAATCTAAAAAAAAAAAAAAAGAGAGAGAGATACAAATGAACTTATTTACAAACCAGAAAGAGACTCACAGACATAGAAAACAAATTTATGGTTACCAAAGGGGGAGGGGTGGGGAGGGATAAATTAGGAGTTTGGGATCAGCAGATACACACTACTATACATAAAAGAGATAAACAACAAGGTCTTACTGTATAGCACAGGGAACTATATTCAATATCTTGTAATAAACTATAATAGAAAAGAAAAAAGAAAGAATTTCTGGATGTGCCTGGGGGAGGGTGGGCAGGGGCTTTCCCAAGAGTCTGTTACAAGTCAGGGCCCCAGGGGAACTCTTCCCCATGGCTTGTGGGGAGCTGACCACTTCCCCCCGGGCCCAGCCAGCTTCCTCCAAGTTCTATGACTGGGCCGGTACCCATCAGGCCATCAGTGGTCATGACGCTGATGTTTATTGGTCAGTTCGATGTGGTGCTGGCCCCAGGCCTGAAGCCTCACAGCACAGACACAAAGAAAACCCAAAAGAAAATCTGCGAGGTGTGGGAAATTCAAGTGTTTCCTCGGGGCCTCATCTGCCTGGTCTCTGGAGGTTTCTGCCTGTCTGTCGGTCTTTGTCTAAGCCTCTCTGTCTTTTTCTCACACCTCTTTCTACTTGTCTGTAACGTGCTTTCCCTCTCCTGTTTCTCTGCCGCTTTTCTCCTGCCTCTTCCTCTCTGCATCTCATGCTCTCCAATCTTCTGTCACCCTCTGTCTCTGGTTCTCGCCTCTGCCTCTTTTTCTCTTTCTCTCCCAACCCCCTCTGCCTCCCTTCCCCTCTGCCCTGTCCTTCCTCTTCTCCATGCCTGCCTTCCTCTCTCTCCCCTTCTCCTTTTCCTCCCTCCTTCCTCCCCCATCCCTGCCCCCTCTCCCCAGGAGCTCCTGTGCAGAGACCCAGCCGGCCTCTCTGAGAGACAAGGCTCCCCAGGGGCCCAGCAGGAAATGCAGTTTCCCCTCTGACCCTGTCAGCTGGCCTGGGGGGATGCAGCATGCCTCCCACCCGCTCCACTCAGGCAGCCTGTGCAGCCTCCCGGGGCTCAGGAGGGAGGATCTCACTTTTGAGGGGCTCTGAGGACAGCCTTTCCCAGGAGGGTGGAGAGCAGGGAGCTGGGCTGGGGCCGGGGGAGGAGGGGAGGAGAACCCCAAGTTCACTGAGCACCTCCTGGGTGTTGGCACTGCATCAGGGCCTGGGGGCGGGGGGAGCATCAATGGCTACAGTCCCTTTCCAGGAAGACAGAAGGACCCATGAGGGCAAGGAACTGGGGGGCGGAGTGGCACAAACCAAAGCCTGGGGGCAAAGAGTGTTCTCGGCAGAGCTGGGGCTTCCGGGCCAGCCAGGGGGAGAAGAGCCACCCGCATGGATTTGCACCGCTCTTAATATATTTTTACATCCGCTGGATGCCCGTTAGGAGAGGCGGTGTGGTGTGTTAGAAAAGGTCCAGGGGTCAGAGTCAGAGGTCTGGCTTCCGATTCAATTTCCACCTTGCTGCGTGCATGACCTTGGACATGTCCCATGACCTCTCCCAGCCTGTTTCTTCATGTATGAAGTAGGTGCAAAAGACCTGCTCACTGCAGTGTTACAGAGTAGATGGGGGGATTAAAGGAGGGGTTATTGGAGACAGCTCAGAGCCCTGACCCTTGAACCTCGGCCCCGTAGCCACCTCTTCTTTGCCTGCTGGGTACCCTCTGTCCAACTGTGGTGACAGGGGCATGAAATCCCTGCAAAATGTCAAGTTTGTATTTAGTGTCTTTTATAGGCTCTGCTCTGCACCTGCCCCCCTTTCTGATCTCCTAGTTTCATAGAGATCTTTTTTAAAAATTTATTTTATTGAAGTACAGTGCTTTACAATGTTGTGTTAATTTCTGCTGTACAGCAAAGTGACTGTTTTATATATGTACATATTCATACATATATTCTTTTTGTTGTTGTTGTTGCGTTACGCGGGCCTCTCACTGCTGTGGCCTCTCCCGTTGCGGAGCACAGGCTCCGGACGCGCAGGGTCAGCGGCCACGGCTCACGGGCCCAGTCGCTCCGCAGCATGTGGGATCTTCCCGCACCGGGGCACGAACCTGTGTGCCCTGCATCGGCAGGCGGACTCTCAACCACTGCGCCACCAGGGAAGCCCCATATATTCTGTTTCATACTCTTTTCCATTATGGTTTATCACAGGATAGTGAACACAGTTCTGTGCTGTACAGAAGGACCTTGTTCTTTATCCATTCTCTGTATAACAGTTTGCATCTGCTAATCCCAACCTCCCACTCCATCCCTCCCCCACCCCCCTCCCCCTCCCCTTGACAACCACAAGTCTGTTCTCATAGAGACCTTTTGTGGAGGAGTGGTCCCAGCAAAAGCAGCATCAGAGCCACCTGGGAACTTGTTAGGGCACTTAGTTAGTTAGTTAGACCCCTCCCCAGACTAACTAAAGCAGAAACTCTGGGGTGGGGACCCTAGGTTCTAAGGAGCCCTCCAGGGCCTTCCAATGTTCCGTCAATTTGAGAACCCTGGGATGCAGCATCTTCTCGAGGACCCCCACCTGCAAGGTAGATACGGTAATAGTATCCCCGTGGCACAGGTGAGGTTGTGAGGCTCCGGGAGGTGATGGGCTCACCTAAGGCCACGCAGGTAAGAGATGGTAGAGCTCAGGTTGGAACCCGAGAAAAGTCAATGCTCTTTCCACATCGTCCTGCACCTCCACTCCTGGACATTTCCCTTCACAGTGCCACCTGGACACAGGGCCCAGGGCACAGGTGCTTCCAGGGAAGTTCCACCCAGCCACTCCCAGGGCACAGCCCTGCCCAGGGACCTCTCCCTCTTCACCTGCCATGTGTCATCGGGGGGCAGGGCCCTGCATTCGGCTCCAGTCTCAGGGTCTGATAACTAATTTACACTCAAGTAGAAATGGCTGCTAACGTCTTCAGGGGTGCCTGCTGCTTTTTAGGGGCTGTTCATGGTAACCAGGAAGAAAGAGAGCTCATGGCGGGGTTCCAGGCTCCTTGTCAGGAACGTGTGTGTGTTTTGGTGGGAGGGCTGTGGGCCTCCAAGCACAGGCAGAACGGTGTCATGGAAACAGCACAGGCCCTGCCACAGCTGGGTCATCCCTGCCTAGGAGCCTGGGGCAAGGCCACTTCATTTCCCTAAACCTTCATTTGCTTACCTGTAAACAGGCAGGATTCCTATCTGTTCCCTTAGGAGGGTCCATGAGATAGCCTTTATCAGGTGGCCCTCCCCTCCCCGGATTGCCCTGGCAGGCTGCTGTGAGCACAGCCCAACCAGGGCAGAGTCACCCCATGTTATAAAGTAGGCAGGTCCTTTCCTGGGACAGCACTAAGTGCCACCCATCTGTGCCACCTGCCAAAGGACTGCCCGGGGTCTCAGTGCCTGGCAATCCCTGCCTCTGGAAGCCTTCCCTGATGCTGGCCTGAGCTCCCAGCCCGATGGGAAGCAGTGGGGCTGTGTAGAGAACCCTGCGCTGGGAGTCAGGGACCCGTGGTCCGGTCCGGGCTTTGCTACCGACTGTCTGTGTGACCTGGACAATTCCCCGTCCCTCTCTGGGCCTGAAACCTCACCTGAAAAATGAGAGTGAGATGTAAGTGATGGGGAATGAGTAGGATAGTTACACAGGTAGTTGTAGAAGTCCCAGTAGGGGATTACAGATAGAGAGGGAAACCTAGAGAACTTTGGGAGACCACTGTAAGTTAATGATCGCTCAAGAAAGCTATGGGAATGTCGTGGAAAGAACCAGGCTTGCTTAACTATAAAGCCATAAATAAAAGCACGAGATATGCCCCAGGTCATTAAGTGAAAGAAAAAAATGAGGCCTGTGTTCCTCTGGTTCAGAGTTCCTGGTTCCTCAGAGCTCAGCAAAATAATGATCCTTAGGACCAAGGACAGGAATTTAAGGGAAAGGTGACATTCCAAAGTAGGAGAGCCTCCTTAAATGGAAACCTGAGATGAGTCAACATATTTTAGTATATGTTATCACCCTTCTGCTGATTTGAATAAGCACTATGACAGTCCTAGTTTGACCTTAGAGGGTCAAACATTCTCCTGCCCTATACAAAAGAGGAGCTAGTGATGTAAGCCTGATGTCTTCTGGAAGAATGAGGAAGAAGGCAGTCTTCTCCCCCTCCCCCTCTATCCTTTGATTATAAAAATGTAGCCCGCTTAATCCACCGAGCAGAGCCTCCTTGCCTCTCTCACAAGCGTCCTATATTAATAAACTTACTTCTTGCCTATCACTTTGACTCTCGCTGAATTCCTTCTGCACTGAGACACAAAGAACCTGAGCCTCAGTAAGTCCAGAAAGCAGGAGAGTGATTCTAATTAAAAGATCGTGGGTTAAAGTCCCGATCTGGGTTTAAGCTGGGTTCGAGGGGCACCATGAAAAGTCTCGCACTCTCCCGTTCCTGCCATCCAGGCCCCCTCCACAGAAGCAGCTCGTGTTTCCAGTTGCTTCTACAGACATCCTTCCTCTCCTTTTCTCCAGGGATGCATGTTACCCCACACTGTCCTTTACTTTGCTTTTTCCCTTAACGTGTCTTTGCAAGCATTTCATATTAGCACATAAAGAACTCCTTAAATGGAAACCTGAGATGAGTCAACATATTTTAGTATATGTTATCACCCTTCTGCTGATTTGAATAAGCACTATGACAGTCCTAGTTTGACCTTAGAGGGTCAAACATTCTCCTGCCCTATACAAAAGAGGAGCTAGTGATGTAAGCCTGATGTCTTCTGGAAGAATGAGGAAGAAGGCAGTCTTCTCCCCCTCCCCCTCTATCCTTTGATTATAAAAATGTAGCCCGCTTAATCCACCGAGCAGAGCCTCCTTGCCTCTCTCACAAGCGTCCTATATTAATAAACTTACTTCTTGCCTATCACTTTGACTCTCGCTGAATTCCTTCTGCACTGAGACACAAAGAACCTGAGCCTCAGTAAGTCCAGAAAGCAGGAGAGTGATTCTAATTAAAAGATCGTGGGTTAAAGTCCCGATCTGGGTTTAAGCTGGGTTCGAGGGGCACCATGAAAAGTCTCGCACTCTCCCGTTCCTGCCATCCAGGCCCCCTCCACAGAAGCAGCTCGTGTTTCCAGTTGCTTCTACAGACATCCTTCCTCTCCTTTTCTCCAGGGATGCATGTTACCCCACACTGTCCTTTACTTTGCTTTTTCCCTTAACGTGTCTTTGCAAGCATTTCATATTAGCACATAAAGAACTATTTTTAACTTGCTGAATCTAGCTCCCCTTGCTCTATTATGGGAACTCCTTATAATCAAGTCCTTGGGGGCTTCACGAATTGGGCACCTGAACTTGGTGGGCATCCATTCCCAGGCCTGATTCTGAATTGGACTCTGCACATAGCAGGGTTTGGGCACAGTGAAGGATTTCTATCTCCAGGCCTCAGTTACCAAGGTCAGAAATGAAAGGTTCTTGGAGTAGTCCAGGCTACCTCCCTTGTTTGAGGCCCAGAGAGGGAAATGACTCACGCAAGATCACACAGCAAGTCAGGGCAGAGCCGGGGCTAGGCCCTGGGTCTCCTGTCTCCCTGCCAGTTTTTTCCTCATGCTTCTCAGTAGGATAATCATGGGGATCAACAGCAGCTATTCTAAGTCTGAGCTTCTGTGCAGACATCCTTCCTCTCCTTTTCTCCAGGGATGCATGTTACCCCACACTGTCCTTTACTTTGCTTTTTCCCTTAACATGTCTTTGCAAGCATTTCATATTAGCACATAAAGAACTATTTTTAACTTGCTGAATCTAGCTCCCCTTGCTCTATTATGGGAACTCCTTATAATCAAGTCTTTGGGGGCTTCACGAATTGGGCACCTGAACTTGGTGGGCATCCATTCCCAGGCCTGATTCTGAACTGGACCCTGCATGCACCAGGGTTTGGGCACAGCGAAGGATTTCTATCTCCAGGCCTCAGTTACCAAAATAAGAAGTGAAAGGTTCTTAGAGTAGTCCAGGCTACCTCCCTTGTATGAGGCCCAGAGAGGGAAATGACTCACGCAAGATCACACAGCAAGTCAGGGCAGAGCCGGGGCTAGGCCCTGGGTCTCCTGTCTCCCTGCCAGTTTTTTCCTCATGCTTCTCAGTAGGATAATCATGGGGATCAACAGCAGCTATTCTAAGTCTGAGCTTCTGTGCACAGGAACAGACACTCAGGGAGCCAGAAACAAAGGGCTTCACGTTCCGCGAGGGGAGGAGGATCCACAGAGTAGCTGGGCGCTCCCTGGCTGGCGTATTCGGTGCTCGGTATGACCCACCCAGAACGCTCGGCTAATGGTAATCATAATAATAATGGCAGCTACCAGTGTCAGATGCTTATACTGTTGGCTGCTTTACAGGACTTGCCCTTTTTGAGCCTCACAAGGGCCCTGCAAGAAAAGTGTCATCACTCCCATTTCCCCCTGCTGGATAGTGAGGCGCAGAAAAGGTAAATAATTTCATCATTTGCCAACATCCCCAAACTACGAAGGGGCAGCGCTGGGATTTTAACCCAGGTGTGTTTCACTCAAACTTTCCACCGGGATTATTAACACTTATCCATATATTCGCGCCATTTTTCAGACGAGAAAACTGAACGCTTGTGACAAACCCTCTCCCTGAGACTACTTTAGGTGTACAAGGGCCCAAAGCAGGAACAAACTTCCGGTCGCTGTGGCCCACAGGATAAAGGCCAGACCCTCACGGGCTCCTCCCTTGACCTTTGATGCTCACTGTGACCCTGCCTCAGCCCACTTGTCCCAGCTCGTCTCCTGACGTTCCGGCCGCCACCCTAACAGGCCACCCCCTCTCCTTGCCTCCACACTTCCCCGCTGGGACACTTTGGGTCAAGTGGGAAAAGTCAGGTAGAAGAACTAGGTGCAAATATCTGTTCCGTTACCTGCTGTGTGACCTTGGGCAAGTCACTTCACCCCTCTGAGCCTCCCTTTCCTCAGCTGTAAAGTGAAGAAAGGTCTAAGGCCTAAGTCTCAGCCTAGCGCCTGCCTGCCACACTGTAGACTAATTAATGTGCGATATTTGAAGGAAGGAAGGAAGGAAGAGGGGTATTTATTGTGCCCCCAAGGTGACACTGAGGGAGACACTGGGGATAGTGTGGTGAACACGCTGCTTTGCTGGAGATGTTTCTCGAATGGGCGGCGGATGTGGTTAATGGCAGCAGGAGGTGAAGTAACTGGGGCTTTGTAACCGTGGGCAGGATCCCCCACCCCCCCCCCACCCCCCAACCCCAGCCCAGCGGAGCCGATGACCTTGGGCCAGGAATGAGGGTGGGGAATTACCCTAATGTGACAGCCGCCCCCCCGCCCCTCCCACCCCATTCACTCAGCTGCAAGTGGTGGGAGCCTGAATTCTTTTACAGGCCACCCTGGTTCTCCCTTGCGTCCCCAGCGCTTAGCAGTTGGAGGAGGCGAGGCCGGGGGCCCTCAGAGAAGGCCGGTGAAAGGAGAGGCCTTTACAGGCCGCACCCCGCGGCGAGGCCCAGCCCAGCGGCCCTTGGCAGTGCTGGGCCCGCCTGGACTCTCTACCTGCCCGCGGCGCCCCCCAAACCGGCAGCACCTGACCTGAAATTCTCGCCGTGGCATCCCTCACGCCCTGGCACAGCCCCTGTCCCCACAGACACCCTCCTCCCTCCATACAAGCCAGCCTTGCCTTCCTCTCTTCCCAGATCTTACCCCGCACCGCGTCACCAAAGTCCTCTGAACCCCGACCTCCACTGTGTATCGTGGTCATTTGTTTCTCTTGCCGCCTTGGCCTCCACGTGGCCTCCCTCGAGGGTGGGGCCGCAGACTGCCTCCCTTTGTGCCCCTGGCCCTCAGCACAGGCCTAGCGCTTAGGTGGACCATGCGGGGGAGAAATGAGAGAATGAATGAATGAATGAACGGGAAGGGTGGTGGCCTCTCGGGGGCTGTGGTTCGCCTCCCAGAGGTGTTCGCATCCTCATCTGGGAAACCTGCAAATATGCTGCCTTATAAGGCAAAAGGAACCTTGCGGGTGTGTTTAAGTTAAAGATGCAGCGATGGGAAGAAATTCCACTGCGGACCACAGCTTCAGCCTGGGCCTGAATGTTCTGCCGGCCCTTCCTGATGGCCTGCCTTGCAGATTTCAGACCTGTCTGGACAGCTCCCACAGCTGCAGGAGCCAGGCCCTTATCATCAGTCCATCCATCACTCAGTACTGTCCACTGAAAAAGAGCACACCCTGAAAGGTGAGAATTATGTTATATTCGGTGACCTTACTGAGACGACAGCCTGAGAGACAGCCTCTGGGGTAGCTCTGAGGGACTATTGCAAAGAAGTAAAGGAGGAGCCAAGATATAGGAGTTTTTGCTGAAAACAAACACACAAACAAACAAAAAACAAACAACAAAAAACACATGTAGTCGAACATCAAAAGATTACTGCTAACCACAAACTTATGGTTTCCTAAGGGGAAGGGGCATGGAGGGATAAGTTAGGGGTTTGGGATTAACATATACCCACTACTATATATAAAATAAATAATCAAGGACCTACAGTATAGCACAGGGAATTGTACTCAGTATTTTGTAATAAACTATAAGGGAAAAGAATCTGAAAAAGAATATATATATATATTCTTTTTATATATGTAAATGAATCACTGTGCTGTATACCTGAAACACTATATATATACGTATATATATACATATATACGTATATATACGTGTATATATACGTATATATATACATATATACGTATATATATACGTATATATATACATATATACGTATATATACGTATATATATATATATATATATATATAATATTTATTTATTTATTTGGTTGCATCAGGTCTTAGTTGTGGCATGCAAACTCTTAGTTGTGACATGCCTGTGGGATCTAGTTCCCTGACCAGGGATCGAAGCCAGGCCCCCTGCACTGGGGAGCACAGAGTCTTATCCACTGCGGCACCAGGGAAGTCCCACTGACACAATGTTGTAAATCAACTCTAATAAAAAAAATCGATGCACACAAAAGCCAGAAATTTCTATGTTCGCTTCTTTCTGGCTGATAATGGAGGCCTTTGGAGAAATGCTCAGAGGGGCAACATGGAGGGATAAAGAAATATAAGAGCAAGAGAGATCACATCTGATGGTATGTCACAGCATCTCCCATCTACACGCCATCAACAGGCATTTAGAGAGACAGAGGATGAGGTCAGGGCTGGGTCAATGAACTTGGCTCCCTGATCATGGGATTGTTGGGCAAATAAAAAGGTTTTAGTTTCCTATTAAGGTTTTTAAAAACTACTGCAGTGGAAATTGATCTAGAGAGATGAACACAAAAGGTGACATTTACTCCAATAAAGATGTTAAAAAAAACCCCAAAAACCAAAAAAACCCTTAAATATCTGTCATTAGGAACTAATTAAATATTATATTTATACAATGGAACCCATAAAGCTATTAACAATCACTACTGCATAGAAAGATGTCTATGATATACTAAGTGCAGAGCTTCAAAACAATATACACAGGATGATTTCATTTTTTTGGACTGTTGTTTCTCTCCATATATGAACATGATTGTGAAGACTGATATGAAATCAGCCTGTTTTATAAAAGTGTAAGAAACCCTGGTAAACATTTAATTAAACATTAATAAAGCTCTCAAAAAAAAAGGGGACATTTATTCTGTGATTTTTTGAAATAATTTTTGAACAGCGGTACTTGAAGTTTTGTGGCTCAACTCGAGCCAAGAGGGAGAATTTAGGGATGCAAATTACAGGTTTTGAATACAAGAGGGTTTAAGGATTTCTCTTCCTCTAGGAAAATGGCATAGTCCAGCCAACAGAACAAAACAAGAATCAGAGAGAACAGCCCATCTTCCCCACTTTTATCTTTTTGTCTCACTCTCTTTTTTCCTCTAACAAGGTGCCTCTGCACCTTGGCCCCACAAGTGTCCCTGGTCCCTGCACAGCTCGAGGAGTGGCGGAGTCCAGCCCTACTGCAGCCGCTCATAGACGCGGGTGAGCACCTCCAACTTCTTCTCCAGCTCCCGGGCCTGCTGCCTCAGCCTTTCAGCCGACTCCGTCTTTGCCCCCTCAAGCAAGTGCTTTGCATCTTTCACCAGGAAGGCCACGTCCACCAGAAGGGAGACACCTGCGGTGGCCACACCCGCAATCCGGGCTCCTTTGGTCATTGCCAGAGCCGTGCCTCTGAAAGCTGTCTGCACCTGCCTCCCGCCTTTGACTGAGACTTGCCCAGTGGCCGTGAAGCGCTTAGCACGGGCTGCTAAGTTAGGGTTGACTTTGGCCAACTTGATGGCACGGACGTTGTTCTTAATTTCTTGCGTGGCTTGGCAGAATTTCTCTATAGAGGAAGCCAACTTGACTGTGTTGTTACATACAATCCCCGCAAACCCCTCCTCGTTGTTGTCAGCAGTTGCCGTAAGGCGACTGGCTTCGGTTTCTGCTGCCGACGTGCCTACAGATTCCACGATGGTGGCGGACACACTGGTCACAGCAGCCGCTGCTCCCAGCCCTACCCCAGTGGCTAAGAGTGCCAGACTGGCCCCTGCTGTCACGGGTGCCAGAGTCAGGCCAAGGATGGTCAGGACACCAGACACAGTGCCAGCAGAGGCAGCTGCCACATTGGAGATGGTGCAGCCCTTGTGTACCTTGTCAGCCTTGTCTGCAAGTGCGTGGAGCTTTTTTATGCCCTCCTCAAGCTCCTGCTTCACCCGAGGAAACTCCTCCAAAAACCTCTTCCTGTCCAGCTGATCTTCTTGGAGTGTGTCTTGATCCCCCACGGCCAAGTCTGTTTTCAGCTCATTCGGATATTCATGCAGTGCATCTGCTTCTTCCCTGTAACAATGAAGGTCAAGGGATTAGAAAGATAGATTGCTTGTCCATAAAATAGGCTCAACAAGATCTACCCTACATAAATTATAGAGATTTTATTATAAATCAAATAGAAAAGAATTTTACAAATGTAAATTTTTTTTCAACATTAAACACGTTTTGTACCTTGTAGATGCTCCATATACTTATTCAATCATGGAATAAATTTTTAAAAGTTCATCTTAGGATACTGTTTTTTTTTCTTTGTATCCTTACCTTTATTTAAAAAAAAATTTTTAACATCTTTATTGAAGTATAATTGCTTTACAGTGGTGTGTTAGTTTCTGCTGTATAACAAAGTGAATCAGCTATATGCATACGTATATCCCCATATCCCCTCCCTCTTGCATCTTCCTCCCACTCTCCCTAACCCACCCCTCTAGGTGGTCACAAAGCACCCAGCTGATCTCCCTGTGCTATGGGGCTGCTTCCCACCAGCTATCTATTCTACATTTGGTAGTGTATATATGTCCATGCCACTCTCTCACTTCGTCCCAGCTTACCCTTCTCCCTCCCTGAGTCCTCAAGTCCATTCTCTACATCTGTGTCTTTATTCCTGTCCTGCCCCTAGGTTCATCAGAACCTTTTTTTTTTTTTTTTTTTTTTTAGATTCCATGTACATGTGTTAGCATATGGTATTTGTTTTTCTCTTTCTGACTTACTTCACTCTGTATGACAGTCTCTAGGTCCATCCACCTCACTACAGATAACTCAATTTTGTTTCTTTTCATGGCTGAGTAATAGTCCACTGTATATATGTGCTACATCTTCTTTATCCATTCATCTGTGGACAAGGACACTCTTTTAAGATAGGGATTCGATAAAGACGCCTCAGAGGTAGGTCAGCACAATCACTTCCAAAGAGTAGGTAGACTGGGAACTCCACAGATAAACACAGAGAAGTGGGATTGGAGCAGCAAACCCTTCATTCAGAGAACCTTAGTGTCTAGTGAGGAGTCAACCTGCTCTTTGCCCTTGGCTACTGGGAAGTGGTCCCTGAGCCCCTAGAATATTCTGGCTGATAGGAGTGTCCTCGTCTGCCTGGGCCTTTGGCCACTGGACAGTCTAACAGGGTGACATGTGATGGGGCCTCTGGGTCACGTGGTATCACATCTGACCTCTGGAGGAGCTGGACACTAGGGCGTTAGTCTGACCTCCGGGAGGGCGGGAGACAACAGGTCAGCTGTGCGGGCAGCAAGTGACTGAACCCAAATAAAACTCCATACGCTGAGGGTCCCGTTGAAAAAGGTTCTCTCCTTGGTCAAGTTTTAGTCAGGCTCTTCTGAGCCCTCTTCTCCAATAGGCCTCAACCTCTGCCCTTGGTGTCCTGTCCTTGACGGCCTGTATTGCCCAGTCTCAGCAAAAACTTGTCCAAGTCAGTTTAGTGAGAAGCCTTCCCACTGTTGAGATCTTACCATGTTTGGTATCTGATCAAACTCCTCCTCTCCCACCGTTGATGCATACGTCCTTTACTTGCTTTGAGCAAGAATCCTGTTAGCAAATTTCCACAAGAACCCCCCTGCCCTCGATGTCTCCTCGCAGTGATTTTCCATCCCACGTCCTCGCTCTGATCATTGGCTACAAATCCCCACTCATCTTTGCTGTATTCGGACTTGAGCGCATCTGTCTCCTCTGCTGCAATGGTCTCCACACCTATCACGATAGTCCTGAAGAGAGTCTTCCTTATCGTTTTAACCAGAGTCAGAATATATTGCTTTAAACAGGGTGAACGTCCCTGGCGGGCAGTGCTCCGTGTGCCCTGCCGCACACTGAATCCAGGACAGTGACACGTCCTGAGGACGACGGAAGCTTCCTGTGTGAAACCCGCCCAGACTCTGCCCTGTGGCTGATGGGAACCGGCATCCTTCCCTGTAATGCACCGTAACTGGGATCGTGACAGTGTTCAGGGAGTTCTGTGCCTCTTTCTAGGGAATTCTCAGCCCTGATGGTAGCTTTGGGGATCTCCCAAATTTGCCATTGGGGTCAAATGTCAGGACAGTCCAGGGGACCGTGCCTGAGACTTTGAGGAACGGCTAGCTCTGCGTACTTAGAATTAAAAAAAAAAACCCAAACTCAGAGATAAAAGTGACCTTAACCATCATTTTGCCTGGCATCTGCTGTCTCCAAGCCTGATGCCCTTGGCCTTCCCAGCTGAAGGTCACTAGGTCCATCCACTGCCCCAGTTGACTGGGAAGCAGGTGATATGCTATCAACCCTGGTTCCCCCTGGACTCTCCAGCCCGCCTCACTGATTCCTGACCCATCACCCAGCACCCCTGACCTCTCAGGGGTCACCAGCCTAACTCATACCTTAGCTGGTGACAACTTCACCAGAAAAAAAAAACGAAAACAGTATTTAAAACATCACAAAAATGTAAACCCTCTGTTTGATTTTTTTTAAAAAGTCTAAAGTAAATTTATTTATGTGCAAGTCCTGGCTTTCCAATTTTGATTATTTTGGAGACTTTTAAAAATTGAAGTACAGCTCATATACAATATATAATTTGTAGGTGTAAAATATAGTGATTCAAAAATTTTTAAGTTTGTATTTCATTTATAGTCATTATAAAATAATTTTTATCTTTTAAAATAAAACACTTTAGGGGCTTCCCTGGTGGCGCAGTGCTTGAGAGTCCGCCTGCCGATGCAGGGGACGCGGGTTCGTGCCCCGGTCCGGGGGGATCCCGCATGCCGCGAAGCGGCTGGGCCCGTGGGCCATGGCCGCTGGGCCTGCGCGTCCGGAGCCTGTGCTCCGCAGTGGGAGAGGCCACAACAGTGAGAGGCCTGCGTACCGCAAAAAACAAACAAACCAAAAAAACCACTTTAAATATGAGAAGTAAATGTACTTGTTAATCAATATAAAAATTAAATTACACTGCTAGAAGCTGGGAGGTGAAGCACTGAAGGGAGGAGGAGGATTAATACCTCATTTTTCAAAGTGGGGAGTCAAGAAGTACTGGCTCCATTTGAGGGCCTAAGAAATGAAGGTGTAAATAAAGTGCTTACAACTACGAAGTTTTCTAACAGAGGATAGAAAACTAGTGATATAATGATACTAGGAGAAGGTAGGGAGGGGTATAAGAAAAAGTAGAAAAGTAAATGAAATCATTATCTTTCCTGGTAAAGTAAATAAATAATATCAAAATTTTTAAATCAAGAAAAAGAAAAACACAATACCTAATATTTGTTAGCTATTGCGGTTGGTGACTCCCCACTTTGCATCAGGCACCATTCTAAGTGCCTGGTATGCATTCACTCACTTTTAGTTCTCACAACGACCTTGTAAGGAAGGAAACTGAAGCTCAGAGAGGTTAAGTAATTTACTCAAAGCACCCAGCTTGTGCTAGGGCAGGAATTCAAGTCCAGGTTCCTGTCTCCAGAGCACACGCTCACACTATTCTCTCTCCCAATGTAATAATATCATTTAGCGATATCGATTAACTGTCTAAAGAAAAAGCTTTTCCTTGGGCAGTAATGAGCAGAACCCTCTGTATGAATTGATTTGTTTTAACCATATGCACTTATTACTTTGTATTTTTTTAACTTTAACAAAGCAGAAGTCACTTTAGTAAGTAAGCCACAAGACTGGGTTGGTTTCAGGCACCACCACCTTAAGGATGATGGAAGCAGCTGGATCAAGTGCCAACGAGAAATGAGCCTGATGTGTCTGATGTGACAACTGTCAGTGGAGCAGAAACACTCGTGTGTATAAAGCCAAGGCTCTCTAAGAAAAGTAGGGATAAGAGCAGGGGTTAAACCAGAATATTCGGAGTGAACTGCAACCTTAAACAGATACATTTTCCAGCCGCATCTTGTCCACCCACATAGGCACCCATGGGCTTCTGTCCACTCAAGGGAAGCAAGACTCCTTGCAGGGGAAGTGAATTCCACAGGCCGGCATATCTGCTACTCCAAAGGCAAGGATGCTCTCGAAGATGTTCAGAGCAGTGTTTAGAAGGGGCACCCACGTATTATAATAATAATAATAATAATAATAATAGGTAATGATTACGAGGATCATGTTTTATTGCGCCAGGTTGAGTCTGTGAAAGGCCATGAGTTCATAATAATATTCAAGTGAGAAGAGTTTAGATAAAGTGTACCCAAAAAGGGAGATATAAAGGTCAAAAAAGGTAGCTATGCTCCAAAGAGAGTGAGTATAATGGGAAATATTTCATTGTTAATTGAATTTAATAAGAAGAGGAGTCAAAGTCTATGGGGATATTCCCTTCTGTTTATTTATGGGACTGTTTACGTAGGATTGAGAATGAAAAACAGAACATCCATGGACATCCCAGGCTGGCCTGGTATCACAACAGGGCGATGCTATTCTCCTGTTGGATGTAAAGACGCTCAGAGAACACCAACCTCAGACCACGTTACCCTGAGAGCATGAGGAGATGAGACAGCAAACACTCATCACTGTGCTGCCACCAGCACAGCACTCCCTCCCTTGGCTGAAAAGCATGACAGGCAGCCGCCCGGCGAGGGTAAGGACGCCTAAAGCAGGTTCCTTTCTCTTTCCAAGCCACCCTTGCTCTGCTCATTTCCCGGCTGGTCCATTTCCAGCTCCTGTTCTTTGTTCTCAGACTTGATCTTAACAACACAGTGTTCCTGTGTCCTTGGATGCTTTCCTGCCCACCTGCTCTCATGCAGTTCCACCTCCTCCAAAGCCACTCGCCTCCCCCCTCGACCCTCTGCCTCTCGTCTCAGGGCCTGGACATCAGGTATGTGTTGCTGGGCCCCTCTGCGGCGAGGGGTGACTGTATGACCCAGTCCTGGCTAACAAGGCACAGAAGAACTCAGCAGAGGGCGTCCTGGAGGCTCCCTGCTGTAAGGGACAGGTGGGAGAGGAGAGCTGGCTCGTCCCCTGCCTCCTTCTCTGCCTCGAAGCTGCATGAGCCCGGGAGCCAGGGCAGCCAATTGAAATCCTGACACACAGGGACCAGGAGGCAGGGAGGGGGCGGAGGAGGGCTCGGGCAGAAAGGCTGGATCCTGGAGGACTCCAAACACTTGTCAACGGGGCTGCGCCCTCGACCTCCTCCTTCTGTGCTAGTCTGCCACTCTCGGCCTGGCCCTGACCCGCGTCTGCAGCCTCAGCTGGCTGTGGATGCTGGACGGCGCTCCCTCCTGCTGGACTGCTCTACCGGCCGTCCTCCTCTGTTAGCCTCCGGTCGATAACTTCCCGGAATAGTTGGTAGGAGAAGGGAGGGCTCTGGAGAAGCCTGTCCCCACCCAACTGCATAGCCAGACACGCCCTCCCCTCCCGGTGAGCGGACAGAGAGGCTCACCAAGCACCTCCCTCCACGTAGCTGCCGGGAATCCTCCTTGGTCAGGGAAAGGAGGGGTTAAGCCAGGATCAAGGTCAGAGCCCTTAGCCCAGCCCCCAGGCCTCCTACCGAGCCGCTCC
Organism: Physeter macrocephalus; assembly: GCF_002837175.3. Classification (NCBI taxonomy): domain Eukaryota; kingdom Metazoa; phylum Chordata; class Mammalia; order Artiodactyla; family Physeteridae; genus Physeter; species Physeter macrocephalus. The sequence goes on along the minus strand of NC_041219.1, from coordinate 42,922,744 downwards.
CTGCCTCCCTGGGCCTGGTCCAGGCGCCTGGAGGCCTCCCAGCCGCCTGGCTTCGGATTCCCGCCCAGCCTCCCGGCATTTGCTCAGACCTTTCCTCCCCCTGCAGTGCCTTTCCGCACCTCCTTCACCAGGTTAAAGGTTACCTGTTCTTGGGGGCCGAGCTCCAAAGCCTCCGGCCGCCGCTTCCTTCCCCCAATTCCTCTCCAGGATCTCCTGGAATGTTGCACTTTCCTGGTCTTGTTTCTGTTTGTGTGGAGACATTGTCATGGGCCTTGTCCATTCTCTGCTGCACCTTCTGCTTCAGGGCCTCCGGGACACCCTCCGCCCTCCCGGGCACAGCCTGGCTAAAACACGAGGTGTGGGACTCGTTAGGGGGACATGAAACAACCAGCTTCTCGATGACACAGCACAACCCCAGTTCCACCCGTGTGAAATTAGAAAGAAAGGGAGGGCAGAAGTGGGAATAAGAAGAGGAAGAGGCGGAGAAGAAACAAAAAGCTTCTAATCAATGAATCATTTAATCCCAAAGGGACCTGATTTAACCAGAGAGAAAAAACTACAAAGGTACTAAAAGAAATATTAAAAATAATGTTGGGGCTTCCCTGGTGGCGCAGTGGTTGCGCGTCCGCCTGCCGATACAGGGGACGTGGGTTCGTGCCCCGGTCCGGGAAGATCCCACATGCCGCGGAGCGGCTGGGCCCGTGAGCCATGGCCGCTGAGCCTGCGCGTCCGGAGCCTGTGCTCCGCAACGGGAGAGGCCACAACAGTGAGAGGCCCGCATAACGCAAAAAAAAAAAATAATAATAATAATAATAATAATAATGTTGATTTAAGGAAACCTTTCTAATTCACACAGAAATCCCACAAGCTGTAAAAGAAGTTCTGATCTATTTGACCTCTTGAAGATTAAAAATTGTAAAGGACACCGTAAACCAGGTCAGAAAACAATCAGAGACCGGCAGGCACTGTTTGCAATACTTACAGTAGAGAAAGTCAATATCCCCAACACACAGAGAGCCTAGAAATCCACAGGAAAAGGCTGAAACCAGTTTTTAAAAGATAGGTGAGAGATGTGAACAAACAATTCCAGGGGAGGTGACTTGCCGAGGGTCACACAGCTCTCGGTAGGCAGAGGGGAGGCCACCACCAGGCCTTCTGACACAGGTATGTTAGAGGTGGGGATGTGATTTTAATAACCCTGATGTTTCTAGGTGTGTCTCTGCCTGTATAAATGCATAGATCTAAGCTCACGCCCCCCTGCCCCGTTAGGGTCACACGTGATAAAAGAATTTTCACATATTGAGATATAGGGAGGTGATTCCGGCTTATACATGAGTTTACTTGAATTTATGCTAACTAAAACACTTGGTTTTGGCCTATCAAACATACACCATACATCGATTTTAGTTATTAAAGAAGATGGCGCATTGACCAGAAGTAAAGAATGTCCCTATTAAAAATAAAGATGAAATGCCTCCCTTCCTGGGAAGCCAGTGCGGTATTCCTTCCACGTTAGGATTTCCTTCCTAGGTGCCAAGGCCACACTGACTCGCCGTGTACATGCTGTTCTGTATTTTGTGAAACCTTGAAGAAAATTATCCCTGACCCGTCTGATGGTCTTTGTTCTGACAAGACATAAAGCTGTGCTGAAAACCATGCTTCTCCAGAGCAGCTCCTCAGAGTTGTCTGAGAGGTTGTCTTCTGGGCTAGAGAACTCAGTTAGTTCAAAGAAAACCCTTTTCTACTCCTCCTACACCTTTGTTATTGATTATTTTCGTTGACACAGGTGTACAGGTGACTTTTCATCTCAAGATCGCACAACAGCAAACACGGTGCGGGTCTCTGCAGCCAGGTCATACCACTTCCTCAGCGGGGTCATCTTCCCCGCACAGGACCACCCGTCACTCACATCCTGAGCAGTGGGCCCCGGTGAGCACCGGAAGACAAAGCCCTGCATCTCCCTGCTTGGTGTCCTGGCCCTCCCCTCTCAGGCCTCAGTGTCCCCCCAGGGCCTGGCACTGAGCAGGCACTCAGAGCCAGGGTGGGTGAGCAAACCTTGGTTCCTTGTGTCTCCGAAGCAATCCTTGAGCCCCTTCAGCGTCACCACAGCACCCTGGGGGCTGCTTCAAGGTGGCCAGGCCACAGGAGGAGAGGTTCTGATATCTATACCCTCCTCCACCCACTCTGCTTCCTCCAAATTTCCCAAAGGACTGAGTACCCCCCAACACCCACCTTCCTCCTGGGGTCACCACTCATGTCTCAGGAGTCTGCATCTCAAGCTGAGCTCACCTGAGCAGGTGTCGCCCTCCCTCTGCGCTGTTTAGGGGCCCAGGGGGCGGGAGGAAGCAGTCAGACAAACCCGCCTCCAAATCCAGGCTCTGCCCCTGCTTAACCTGCCACCTCGGGCCCATGACCTCATCTCTCTGAGCTTCGATCTTCCTTCTTCCGTCAATCAGTGACAGTCATACTTTTCCCAGACAGTTGTCCTGAGGATGGGGAGATGGGTGGGGATCCTACACCCCCCTACTTACCCAGGAACCTTCCTCTGGCTGAGTGTGAACAAGATCCAGTTGTTCTCAGCTGTGCAGATGCAGCCACTAGCTGTGCGTCTCTGCAATAGCCACACATACGCTCTGGGCCCAGATATACCTAGAGAAGCAAAAAGGAAAGTGAAAGCCTTCACCTCTGAGTCACTCAGGTCAAACAAACACTGTGCCCACTAGGCCTCACCCTGGGCTATTCTCACTCTGATGCTGACTCCCATAGAGAAACAAGTCCAGCCCTGACATTCCAGGTCCTACTGGGCTCAGCACATCTTGCCTCGCCTCGGGCTCCTTGAAGGAAGACCTTCCACCAACAGACTGTGAGGCCCTTGGCCAATCACTGCCCCCACACCATGGGCTTCTTCCATGAACCCCCTGCACTGTGCACCCGCCCACACTCGCCAGCCTGCCTGCCTTATTTACCTTCAGCACTCGATAGAGTCCCAGAACATACCAGATGCTCACTGCATACTGGGCATATTGCTGCGGCTGTGTGCCACGCCCACATGGCTTCTTGGCATTTGCTCACCCAGGAACTTCTGCCAGGGACACCCGCTCCTACCAACTTGAAAAATCATGCTCATCTTCCAAAGCCTAAATCTGGCATCACCTCCTCTGAGAAGCCCTCCAGGACCCTCCCCTGCAGAGTCCACTGTCCCCTGCTCTGCTCCCATGGTACCCTAGAGAGAGGCCTAAGTTCACCCCTCAGCCACTCTGTCCATGACCCTCCTACTCCTTTTGATCAAGTCTCTAGACTTGGCCCTGATGACAGGAACAGCACCAGTGCCTTTGGGTCCTAGTGACCCACAAGAGGAGGCCCAGCCTTGGTGGTCAAGGCCATTTGGATGGATGCAAAGTTTGTGGGAAGGGCTGAGAGCACGCTGCTCTTTTCTCCCTTGGCTTATTTACATTTGACAACAGATCTCTCCTCTCCAAATGGAAGACTTTTACAGGAAGGCCAGTGACCTGGCAACTCAGGAAGGTCTACAGCAGAAAGCCAGTCCTGTTTCCTGTTTGGTTCCTGAGCAAAGAGCCACCGTGGATGGAGGTCTGAGCGTGCGTGTCAGGTGCTGTGCTGGCACCATCCACACATTTCCTGTTTAACCTCCCATCAGCTCTAAGAAGTGTTGGCTCCATTTTACAGGTAAGGAAATGGAGAAGAAAAGGTCCCACAGCCTGTAAGTGGTGCAGCTGGACTGCTGGTGGACTTTTCTGCTTTGCCCCAAGCAGAAGTGGCTGGAGTGGGCCTTCTATCAGGGCTGCTTCATCCTAGGAAATGTCCCTGGGGCATCGTGGCCAGCTCCTCCCAGCTTTTGAGGGAGGGACGGAGGAGTGATGGGTGTTATCCCATGAGGACCACACACACTGTAAGTCTGGTCTTACAATCACCTGTAACATATGCCAGGTATATAATGTGATTTTGCAGATAAGGAATCCTCCGAGGGGAAGGGAGAGGCCGGAGCTTTCTTCCACCAAATCAGGGGAGGGCCAAAGATTCAAACCAAGGTTGACATTTGACATTTGACACTTGCAAACACTGCTCCTCGCTTAAAGTTATTTTTTGTCATTGTTTTCTGTAAACTTCCTTCCTCCTGATTCTTTTCCCTTTCACTAGCATGACTTTAGCCAAACAATACCAATGTGAGATGCAGAACTGGATTAAACATCCATATGAGCTGTAGCCAGGTTGACATAGATGTCCTCTGATGAGAATGCAGAACGGTCGCTGAACATTAGTGGCCTCCATAAAGACAGGCTCATGGTAGAGCAACTAGACGGGGGCTGTAGACTCAAATCGAGGTGAGGATTAAGCATCTCTTCACTCCAGGGTCATAAGCTGAGACCACCCCATTCGGAGACCCTAAAGGTCTAGTGACTATAAAATCGGCCTCAATGTGACCCCCAACATCACAAGAGAAGTCCCCCAGGATGGCTACGGCTCCAGAGTCGAGGCCTTGGCTAAAAGCTTTGGTCCACAGCAATTTCAACCCACGGTGATGGCGATGCCAACTCAGGGAGGAGGTAACCAGAAAATTGCTTAGGAAGGTGCCTGGCAGACGTCACCAGTGTCACCTGGTGGAGCCTGGAAAGGTCAGCAGCCAGAGGCACAGGGCCACGGCCCCCACGAGCCCTGCCCACCCAATCTCTCCATACCCGGGGGGGAGGCGCGAATGGCTCCCACAGGCTGGACAGCAGGAGGTTGTGTGTCCAGAGCCATGACCCACCTGCCCATTGTCCTTTTTTCATAGGGACAGTGAGAGTGGATAGGGAGCTTTAGACTGAACATGTGACCATGGGGGCTTTTGGGTCCTCCGAGTGGCTGGCAGAGACGGGCACCAGATGCAGAGCACAGGGGATCACACTCCACGCAGACAGCACCCGGTGACCTCAGGGGAACTGGTCTCGGCCACTGGCTGCCAGGCCGCCAGCATCATCCACTGGACAATCCTACTGGTCTTTCCTCTGGTGGGAAAATTGGGCCCTGAGGGAGTTAACAGTTGTCAGCCTCTGGAAGGTTTAGAACTAAGTATAGAGATGACCAATAAAATCAAGCCCACTCTTTTAATATTTTTATGTTGAAATCAAGACAACTGTGTTTCATTTTAATGTACGTATTGTCAACTACAAATTGGCACCTGCCATGGGCACTTGCCACCTGCCTCTACAAGGTTTAAATCATGAGCCGCTGCAGCCGCTGACTTTCAACACCCCCTGAAAGGAGCTCAGGGTGGAGAGCAGGAATGAGGCGCTCTGTGCTCTGGGAAAAACTGGCAGAACGGGTCTTCAGATAGTTAGATATTTTCAGGAGAAGATTTTATGAGCCCAATCCTTGCATCTCCTCGTATCTAGAAAAGCACTAACATCCTTCATGGTGACATATGCGGCTCGTGACTAGCAGTAACCTTCACGAGACTAGCAGAAACCTTCTGCAAAAAATATGTGCTCGATAGCATGTATTCCCCCTTCACTAAAATCACATCTATACTGACCTTCCCCCGCCTCTTTGGAGCAGTTTCTCAGAGCTGTCTGAAATGCCGTCTCCTGGGCTGCAGTCCTCATTTCGCCCCAGATGAAACAACTCACAGGTCTCACGTCGTGCCTTTTTTTCAGCTGACAGTATAATGTTTAAGATAACTGGTCACATTCTCAGAGTTAACAACAGATTTTGGATCCTAATGTAAAACAGGTAGTTGAGTAATTGATTTGGATTAGACATTTGAAGTTGAAAGGCACTCTGCTAAGTGTCGACACTAAGTACTTTGCAGACAACCTTTACCCAGAGAGAGGAAATAGCCTCAAGTTCAGCAGATCCCAAAACAGGAGGGGCAAGGAGTGGCGTGTGAGAGTGGAGGGGGGGCTGTGATGGAGAGGGGTCTGTGAGAGCCACACCACCAGACATCCTGGGGCATGTGCCAGGGGGCACCACCAGCCTCTATCCTCCTGGCAGCCGGGCAACCAAGGAGATCCTGGTCTGGTCTCACTGTTGTGCTAAAATATGGCTTTAAAAATAACAGCATCTAGCCGCTGTGGAAAACAGTATGAGTATGACGGTGCCTCAGAAACTTAAATGTAGAATTACCACGTGATCGGCCATTCCACTTCCGGCTATAGACCAAAACTAATTGAAAGCAGAGTCTATAAGACATATTGGTACACTGCCGTTCATAGCAACATTATTCACAATAGCCCAAAGGTGAAGCCACCCAAGCTTCCATCAGTGGATGATAGGATAAGAAAAATGTGGTGTATACTGACAATGGAATAGTATTGACATTAAAAAAGGACATTCGGACATATGCTATAACATGATGAAATTTGAGGACATTATGCTAAGTGAGATAAGCCAGTCACAAAAAGATAAGCACCATATGATTCTGCTTATATGAGGCACCTAGAGAAGTCAAATTCATAGAGAGAGAAAGTAAAATGCTGGTTGCCAGGGGCTGTGGGAGGGGGGAAGGGGAGTTAAAGTTTGATGAGTTCATAGAGTTTCAGTCTTTTTTTAAAAATTATTTATTTATTTATTTCTGGCTATGTTGGGTCTTCGTTTCTGTGCGAGGGCTTTCTCTAGTTGCGGCGAGCGGGGGGTCTCTCTTCATCGCGGTGCGCGGGTCTCTCACTATCGCGGCCTCTCCTGTTGCAGAGCACAGGCTCCAGACACGCAGGCTCAGTAGTTATGGCTCACGGGCCTAGTTGCTCTGAGGCATGTGGGATCTTCCCAGACCAGGGCTCGAACCCGTGTCCCCTGCATTAGCAGGCAGATTCTCAACCACTGCGCCACCAGGGAAGCCCAGAGTTTCAGTTTTGCAAGATGTAAAATGTTCTGTGATTTGGATGGTTATGCTGTTTGCACAACAATGTGAATGCACTTAATGCCATTGAACTGTACGCTTAAAAATGTTTAAATGGTAAATTTTATGTTTTGTATATTTTATTCCAATTAAACATTAAAAATAAAACATCCTTGGGACTTCCCTGGTGGCGCAGTGGTTAAGAATCTGCCTGCCAATGCAGGGGACACGGGTTCGAGCCGTGGTCCGGGAAGATCCCACATGCCGCGGAGCAACTAAGCCTGTGCGCCACAACTACTGAGCCTGCGCTCTAGAGCCCGCGAGGCACAACTACTGAGCCCACGTGCCACAACTACTGAAGCCCGCGCGCCTAGAGCCCGTGCTCCACAACAAGAGAAGCCACAGCAATGAGAAGCCCGTGCACCACAACAAAGAGTAGCCCCCGCTCACAACTAGAGAAGGGCTGCGTGCAGCCAAAAATAAATAAATAAGTGTATTAAAAAAAAAAAAAAATATATATATATATATATATATATATATATATATAAAATGGCTGGAGTAAGGAGACATGAGGAAATACAGGTGTTTCCTGCTACCTGAATGTAGAGTGTTCCTACTAAACCTTTAGCAAACCAAGATGCCATATGGTGAAGCAGATGTAGGCCTTTCATCAAAGTTTACTGGCCGAGGATGATCTTTTGGAAAGCAAGGCATGCCCGTAAACAGAAACATTCAGAAATCTGATAGCACTACCTGTCAGAAAGAGCTTTTCATCGAGATAGACTAGGAAAACAAATGGAATTACTCGACCGCAGGTGAAACAGGGGTTGTGCTGTGTCATGGAGAAGCTGGTTGTTTCATGTCCCCCTAACGAGTCCCACACCTCGTGTTTTAGCCAGGCTGTGCCCGGGAGGGCGGAGGGTGTCCCGGAGGCCCTGAAGCAGAAGGTGCAGCAGAGAATGGACAAGGCCCCTGACAATGTCTCCACACAAACAGAAACAAGACCAGGAAAGTGCAACATTCCAGGAGATCCTGGAGAGGAATTGGGGGAAGGAAGCGGCGGCCGGAGGCTTTGGAGCTCGGCCCCCAAGAACAGGTAACCTTTAACCTGGTGAAGGAGGTGCGGAAAGGCACTGCAGGGGGAGGAAAGGTCTGAGCAAATACCGGGAGGCTGGGCAGGAATCCGAAGCCAGGCGGCTGGGAGGCCTCCAGGCTCCTGGACCAGGCCCAGGGAGGCAGGGAGCGGCTCGGTAGGAGGCCTGGGGGCTGGGCTAAGGGCTCTGACCTTGATCCTGGCTTAACCCCTCCTTTCCCTGACCAAGGAGGATTCCCGGCAGCTACGTGGAGGGAGGTGCTTGGTGAGCCTCTCTGTCCGCTCACCGGGAGGGGAGGGCGTGTCTGGCTATGCAGTTGGGTGGGGACAGGCTTCTCCAGAGCCCTCCCTTCTCCTACCAACTATTCCGGGAAGTTATCGACCGGAGGCTAACAGAGGAGGACGGCCGGTAGAGCAGTCCAGCAGGAGGGAGCGCCGTCCAGCATCCACAGCCAGCTGAGGCTGCAGACGCGGGTCAGGGCCAGGCCGAGAGTGGCAGACTAGCACAGAAGGAGGAGGTCGAGGGCGCAGCCCCGTTGACAAGTGTTTGGAGTCCTCCAGGATCCAGCCTTTCTGCCCGAGCCCTCCTCCGCCCCCTCCCTGCCTCCTGGTCCCTGTGTGTCAGGATTTCAATTGGCTGCCCTGGCTCCCGGGCTCATGCAGCTTCGAGGCAGAGAAGGAGGCAGGGGACGAGCCAGCTCTCCTCTCCCACCTGTCCCTTACAGCAGGGAGCCTCCAGGACGCCCTCTGCTGAGTTCTTCTGTGCCTTGTTAGCCAGGACTGGGTCATACAGTCACCCCTCGCCGCAGAGGGGCCCAGCAACACATACCTGATGTCCAGGCCCTGAGACGAGAGGCAGAGGGTCGAGGGGGGAGGCGAGTGGCTTTGGAGGAGGTGGAACTGCATGAGAGCAGGTGGGCAGGAAAGCATCCAAGGACACAGGAACACTGTGTTGTTAAGATCAAGTCTGAGAACAAAGAACAGGAGCTGGAAATGGACCAGCCGGGAAATGAGCAGAGCAAGGGTGGCTTGGAAAGAGAAAGGAACCTGCTTTAGGCGTCCTTACCCTCGCCGGGCGGCTGCCTGTCATGCTTTTCAGCCAAGGGAGGGAGTGCTGTGCTGGTGGCAGCACAGTGATGAGTGTTTGCTGTCTCATCTCCTCATGCTCTCAGGGTAACGTGGTCTGAGGTTGGTGTTCTCTGAGCGTCTTTACATCCAACAGGAGAATAGCATCGCCCTGTTGTGATACCAGGCCAGCCTGGGATGTCCATGGATGTTCTGTTTTTCATTCTCAATCCTACGTAAACAGTCCCATAAATAAACAGAAGGGAATATCCCCATAGACTTTGACTCCTCTTCTTATTAAATTCAATTAACAATGAAATATTTCCCATTATACTCACTCTCTTTGGAGCATAGCTACCTTTTTTGACCTTTATATCTCCCTTTTTGGGTACACTTTATCTAAACTCTTCTCACTTGAATATTATTATGAACTCATGGCCTTTCACAGACTCAACCTGGCCTAAAAACATGATCATAGTAATCATTATTATGGTTATTTTTATTATTATTACTATATGTAAGTCGTTAGGACTTACCTGTGGTGCCCCTTCTAAACACTGCTCTGAACATCTTCGAGAGCATCCTTGCCTTTGGAGTAGCAGATATGCCGGCCTGTGGAATTCACTTCCCCTGCAAGGAGTCTTGCTTCCCTTGAGTGGACAGAAGCCCATGGGTGCCTATGTGGGTGGACAAGATGCGGCTGGAAAATGTATCTGTTTAAGGTTGCAGTTCACTCCGAATATTCTGGTTTAACCCCTGCTCTTATCCCTACTTTTCTTAGAGAGCCTTGGCTTTATACACACGAGTGTTTCTGCTCCACTGACAGTTGTCACATCAGACACATCAGGCTCATTTCTCGTTGGCACTTGATCCAGCTGCTTCCATCATCCTTAAGGTGGTGGGTTAGTAACTACTATAAAGGGACTTTTGCTGTCCTAGAGTTAAAACAATCCAAAATAATAAGTGCATATCTTTAAAACAAATCGATTCACACAGTAGGCTCTGCTCAGCCCTTCCCAGGGAAAACCACTTTAATTTTTTGCTTTTTCTTTAGGCAGTTAATCAATGTGTTAAAATGATTTCTTACATTGGGAGAGAGAATAGTGTGAGCGTGTGCTCTGGAGACAGGAACCTGGACTTGAATTCGGGCTCTGCCACTAGCTGGGTACTTTGAGTAAATTACTTAACCTCTCTGAGCTCCAGTTTCCTTGCTTCCAGGGTCGTTGTGAGAACTAAAAGTGAGTGAATGCGTACCAGGCACTTAGAATGGTGCCTGATGCAAAGTGGGGAGTCATCAACCACTGTAGCTAATAAACATTAGGTACTCCATTTTTCTTTGTCTTGATTGAAAATTTTTGATATTATTTATTTACTTCCTTCCAGGAAAGATAATAATTTCACTTACTTTTATACTTCTTCTTATACCGCTCCCCACCTTCTCCTAATACCATTATATCACGAGGGCCGAACAAAGTTTCAGGAGCCCTGCACGTCATAGACACTGGATCGTTATTAATTATTACCCATTAGTAAACACTAGTGTTCCCAACCTCACGCAATTTCCAGAGTATTCCCTTCTTATCTTTCTTTCTGTACTTGGTTTTATTGCTTCACTTCTATAACTTTGCAGATGGCTGTCTCCTGTCTGATTATCGTCTCCTTGTGCCGTAACAGGAGAGCAGGACTCTGACCGGGCTTGGAGGCAGCTGATGGGAGATGAGTAGCTTTCCGTAACTAGCGGCCAGCAGAGCCCAGGAGACAGAGAACCTCTCTGGGTTAAGTCCACTGTGGCACTCACTGGTGGCCATCCCAGGGGAGCCCACCAGAGAACTCGCCCCTCGCTGTTCCCTGAAGCCACTGCTCCCTCATGATCAAGCCCACAGTCTGTTTTCTCCTTCCCAAGGGTGAAGCGACACCTCCTTCCAGCCTGACACAGGCGGGCGAGCTGAAGGGAAGACTCTGAGACCCCAGCTGCTGCCACCATGAGCACAGTAGCCTTCTGGTACTTAGGTAGTCAGCTGCCTCTTCTCTGGCTGGTTCCTACTTGTGACCTAGAATTGAGGGTGGTGCCTCCAGGCTGAATTAACCAACAGAGGAATCAAGAACCAAGAACGGGATGGATAAGCATCCTCGAGCCCCCAAGAGGGGCCAAGAGGAGCTCCCCAAACCCAGGGGTCTGTCCCCCCAGCCTCCTTCCCGGGCCCCCCCTCAGGGAGCCAGGACCAAGATGGTCACTTCCTCACCCCCTACCCCTGCACCGCCACCCAGCAAGTGACTCAGAAGTGAGGACAGGACAGCCCGTGGGGAGCGGGGACAGCAGATGGGAATCCCCGGGGCCCGGGGAGGGGAGAGGAGGTCCACCAGCATCCCTGGAGGCTTCTCCTGGCCTCTCCCTTTGTCCAAGCCCCCTCCTGCTCCCAGACCCTGGGGCGTTATCACAGAGGCTGTTTCCTTCAGCTCTCGCCCTGCTGCCAGCCCAGCTGCTCTGCGAGGCTCAGTGGACCCTGAACTGAGCCCCAGCCTGGCCTTGGCCACCTCCCACCTGTGTGACCTGGAGCACCTTACCTGACCTCACCTGTAAAATGAGAATAATATTTCCCTATGTTGTTTTGAGGATCAAATATAATGTGTGTTCGTGGCGTGGGCCGATGCCTGCCACACAGCAGGTCCTGCCCAAGTGTGGTTGCTGTCCCCTCTACCTGGAATTTGTTAGTTTCAGGTTGAAACCTCCCCTCCCCCAGACTTCTCCCCCCCTCCCCCCCCAGCTGCCCGCAGCTCTGTCAGGGCACCTGCTTACCAGGTGTAACTGCCTCGGGCTGGTACTGGTTCTATAGATCTCAATACCCCTGCAGAGACGCAGGTGCTCAGTTATTTCCCCCACCCGCCCCCATCCAATCAATGCACAGATTTGGTGCTGTGCGTTCCCTCCATGTAAGCCCTGGGTTCCTTTCTCCTTAGTGAAGGGGGAAAAAGAAAAACCTAAACAATCACCACGCACCCACATGAGCGCTGCGTTTTCTTGAGTCTCGTTTCCTCAGGATTGCTTCTCCCCCATCACTGCATTGCTCAGAGACCAAATCACGTCCTCCCTGGAGCTGCCCTAGAGAGCAAATTAGTCAAGCTGAAGGATAAGGGAGGGGAGAGCAGATTAGAAGCCAGGAGCCGCCATCCCAGCTGACTGGGATCCTTGAGGGAGGCCTGGGCTGGTGAATTCCTGAGGATCAACTCTCCTCCGGAACAAGGTGATCTCCTGTTTATCAACAGTTCAGCTTGGGTCCGGTGGAGCCATTGGGGAGCTGGGTCCCCTGGGACCAGCCTGGAGAGGAGAGAGAGGTGATGGGGATTGATCATAGGATCAGAGCCGGGGGTCCCACCCCTCCCGCACCTGAGGACTCGCCCTCCACTGCCCAGCCTGGAGTGTCTGTGATTAGCAAGAGGAATCCTCTCCCATGGTAGTTTTTACACAATGACGTGTGGTCTGAAACTTTTCCTAATTCAAACCTGTAATTGTATTTTGTGTGTGTGTGTGTGTGGTATGCGGGCCTCTCACTGCCGTGGCCTCTCCCGTTGCGGAGCACAGGCTCCGGACGCCCAGGCTCAGCGGCCATGGCTCACGGGCCCAGCCGCTCCGCGGCACGTGGGATCTTCCCGGACCGGGGCACGAACCCGTGTCCCCTGCATCGGCAGGCGGACTCTCAACCACTGCGCCACCAGGGAAGCCCCTGAAACTTTTTTTTTAAATTGAGGTAACATCGGGTTACAGCATTATATAAGTTTCGTGTATACAACATTATATTTCTACTTCTGTATACACTACAGAAATTCGTTGCAAAGAAGGCCCATAGTATACTACAGAGTAGAATGAAGAAATCACAGTTTTTTAAATACAAGGAGGCTTCAAAGAATTGTCTGATGGTTGGCCTTGGATTCAACTTCTGACCTTTCTGCTTGCGGGCCTTGGGTGGTCCCTTATCCTGTCTGAGTCTCACTTTCTTCTTCTGTGATATAAGAATAATGCCTCTTTGTGTGGATATAGAGGGAAATCCATTTTACATCAAGTCCCAGCCCACACATATATACACACTAGTCACCAGTCTCTTATCAGCAATTCTATCACCTCCAAATTTCTGAAACACACACGTTTTCGGTAACTCATCTGGGCAGTAATCTTGCCCTGTACTGACCTGAGACTATTTATAGTCATTGCAGTCTTTTTCCCATTTAATGTGAATATTTGTTTGTTTCACTGCCAAAACATGAAAACATTCATTTATCGGGTGCTTTCCAGACTCTGCTGGAAGTGGTAAATAATAAACCACATGTGCCCTGTCTTCATTCTCTTTCTAAAGGTTTAAAATTTTAGATTCCTAAAGACATCTAAATCCCAGCAGTAGATAATTAGTTCTGGAGGCTGGAAGTCAAAGATCAAAGTACTGGCTGGGTTGGTTTCTGGTGAGACATCTCCTCCTGGCTTGCAAATCACAGCTGACTTCTCGCTCTGTCCTCACATGGCCTGGCCTGTCCTCTGTAAGGTGGGGGGAAGTGGGGAGGGAGAGAGAGAGAGAGAGAGAGAAAGAGAGAGAGAGAGAGAGAATCTGGTGTCTCTTCTCTTCTAATAAGGACAGGAAGCTTATTGGATTAGGGCCCCACACCTATGACCTCATTTCACCATAATTACCTCCTTAAAGGCCCTATCTTCAAATACAGTCACCTACCTGGGGGGTCAGGCTTCAACACATGGATTCGAGGGTGGGAGAGAAACAGTTCCATCCATAACAGCAGGTTAACTCCACCAACAGTAGTCACCCGGGTGACTGCTGCTCAGGAAGATGAATTTTAACCCCTTTATACTCAATACCATTTATGTTCCACCATAAATTCTTCTAATCTTATTCCCTTTTCTTTTCATCTAGATGTTGAGAGCTTTTTTGAGGACGTCATTGAGTGTCTCTGGGACATAATGAGCAGAGAGGAACTGCTACTCCTGCTGACTAAAGTCCTGAAGAGAATGGAGACTAAGGCCGTTTTGTCCAGGTAACCTGCATGGACGCACCAGGAATGTCACCCACATCCCCCCTGCCCCAGGCTCGTTTCCTCCTGGCAGACACACCTCCTCTAGGCAGGATCCTATGGTTGGGGTCGAGGATGTTCCTTCTCAAGTTTCCATTGGGAATGTTTCCTCCTTGTCATTTGCTGGCAGTGAACAGCCTCAGGTTGAGAAGAGATGAAACCTGCAAGGAAGGGGCATGTTATGACCTTGGACAAGTTACTGAACTACTCTCTGCCTTAGTTTCTTCATCTGTTCGGTTTTATTGTGAGGAAACTGAGATCATGCATGCAAAGTGCTTCACATGATGGCTGAACATAGTATGTGCTCAATTAATGTTAACTTTATTTTATTTTCAGTTTTTATTATGTCATTTTTTAATGTTTATAGAGTACTTAAAGATATTGTTAATGTCCCATAAGTCAATTGTTCAGGGAATCGTTTCCATAGAATTTCAGCTTTGGGAGCTGAAGGTGGAGCTGGAGCTTCTTCCTTAAGTCTTAGGGGAGATATGCTGTTCTTTTCTGATTTACAAAACCAGGGTAATAAATAGACTGCAAAGGCTCTTCTTTTTAGGAGGTTATTTTCAGTCTTGCTTGTTATTGATATAAGCACAAGAATTAAAAGAAAGTACAGAAGAGATGATGCTAGTTCAGGTTTCTGCAACCAAAAACAACCGAAACCAAAGCTGAGATCCATGCAGACCAAGTTTTCTTCAGTGGCCAAAGAATGGAGAAGTGGGAACTTAATTCACAGATCAACCTCTCACCCACATGGTGAGAGGGATTTGATTTTAGAGAGTAAAGACAGAGGGAAGAGGAGTGAGGCTAATGACAGCGAGGCAGAGCATTAATCTACCAGGGAAGGCGTCAGGCTTTCCTGGAAATGGAGTGCCACGCCCTTTTTATCCTTTTTTGGTCTGCATCTTCCGGTCATGGTCATTTGTATAGCTGTGTCATCTAGTAGCTAATGTAGTAAAATCAGCCTAGAATGAGACTGAGGATCTGGTGAGGTCAGATACCTTGCCACCTTGGTTCCAGCTGGTTCTATGCGGTTTTGGTTTGTCTCTTCCTATAGCTTCCTCCGTTTTTCTCCGGACCCTGTGACTCCAACAGGTTCGCCTCCAAATGGAAAAATGCTTTCTCTACATGAATAAAGGTGGCCATCGAGGTCCAGAATATTCTATTTCAGGGAACCTGAGGATCCAACACTGCGCCACCACTATTTAGACAACTGCTTTGAAAAACAGTGTCTAAAGGGAATTTCCTGGTGGTTTAGTGGTTAGGATTCGGAGCTTTCACTGCGGTGGCCCAGGTTCCTAATGCTAACTCTCAAAAGCCGTTGGGAAGAGACAGGAGCCAAGGGTCTTCTTCCTGTAGATGAGAACCAAGTAGGACTTCCTTTGGGACAAGTCAGAAAATCCTGACACCATCAGTTTGCCTTCCTGGGGATTCTGGCTGGAGCCCTTTTAATCTCCATCTTAGGAACTGTACCAACACTGCAGGATCCCGCTGGCCCATAAGGCAGAGAGGCTGGAGTGGAATTGGATGGAGCTGGTTGGATCCTGGCTCTATCCCTGCCCAGCTCTGGGGCTCTGAGCTTGAGACTTGGAGTCTCAGATTTGTCATGTGTCCAGTGGGAATAGCAATTCAATCTGATGGATTGTGGTGATGGCCTTCGAGTGAACTGCAGGGTCAGAGGTGGGGAACCAAGTGCAATCATCTCGTCCAAAGGCCCAGGGAGGCCTGGACCAGGGTCAGACCCAGGGGTCAGGATGGAGCAGAGGGGTCCAGGTTGGAAGACTAGTAGGAAGGCTTGGGCAGCAGAGCCAGGACTAGAGTGAGGCGAGTGGGTCCCTAGGACACAAAACTGAAGGGGCTGTGACCCTAGCAGAGGTCCTGTGAGTGGGAGAGGGCACCTTTCTTCCCTCCCTGACTTGCTCCCCTCATGCTGAACGTAGAGGGCCCTGGGTGACTGTGTCCTCCACACCCTGCCTGGGACCTGGGGTTCTCCGTTGCCATCTGGGACCCTCTTCCCATCTACATAGAGTAGCCCTGACCAGTGGGAAGGCCGTGTGGCTTAGTGAGACCTCCAGCATCACAATGAGTGGCTGCCAATTTTGTGTAATTTGAGGGATTCTGACGAGACTTCACAAGTCCTCACCAAAGGGGAAAAGTTCCTCCACCAGCTTGTGCAAATGTAGGTCTCTTCGGGCTTAGCAGTTCATATGGATGTTTCTTAAAGTCTCTTGAGTCTTTGAGAGGTTCCATAAAGTTGCACATGGCCTTGGTGTGCAGGCATGTGAAGCTGTCACCAGCTAAGGTATGAGTTAGGCTGGTGACCCCTGAGAGGTCAGGGGTGCTGGGTGATGGGTCAGGAATCAGTGAGGCGGGCTGGAGAGTCCAGGGGGAACCAGGGTTGATAGCATATCACCTGCTTCCCAGTCAACTGGGGCAGTGGATGGACCTAGTGACCTTCAGCTGGGAAGGCCAAGGGCATCAGGCTTGAAGACAGCAGATGCCAGGCAAAATGATGGTTAAGGTCACTTTTATCTCTGAGTTTGGG
>NC_041219.1:42895274-42906075 GCF_002837175.3 Physeter macrocephalus | reverse complement strand
GATGCCCAAAGCTACCATCAGGGCTGAGAATTCCCTAGAAAGAGGCACAGAACTCCCTGAACACTGTCACGATCCCAGTTACGGTGCATTACAGGGAAGGATGCCGGTTCCCATCAGCCACAGGGCAGAGTCTGGGCGGGTTTCACACAGGAAGCTTCCGTCGTCCTCAGGACGTGTCACTGTCCTGGATTCAGTGTGCGGCAGGGCACACGGAGCACTGCCCGCCAGGGACGTTCACCCTGTTTAAAGCAATATATTCTGACTCTGGTTAAAACGATAAGGAAGACTCTCTTCAGGACTATCGTGATAGGTGTGGAGACCATTGCAGCAGAGGAGACAGATGCGCTCAAGTCCGAATACAGCAAAGATGAGTGGGGATTTGTAGCCAATGATCAGAGCGAGGGCGTGGGATGGAAAATCACTGCGAGGAGACATCGAGGGCAGGGGCGTTCTTGTGGAAATTTGCTAACAGGATTCTTGCTCAAAGCAAGTAAAGGACATATGCATCAACGGTGGGAGAGGAGGAGTTTGATCAGATACCAAACATGGTAAGATCTCAACAGTGGGAAGGCTTCTCACTAAACTGACTTGGACAAGTTTTTGCTGAGACTGGGCAATACAGGCCGTCAAGGACAGGACACCAAGGGCAGAGGTTGAGGCCTATTGGAGAAGAGGGCTCAGAAGAGCCTGACTAAAACTTGACCAAGGAGAGAACCTTTTTCAACGGGACCCTCAGCGTATGGAGTTTTATTTGGGTTCAGTCACTTGCTGCCCGCACAGCTGACCTGTTGTCTCCCGCCCTCCCGGAGGTCAGACTAACGCCCTAGTGTCCAGCTCCTCCAGAGGTCAGATGTGATACCACGTGACCCAGAGGCCGCATCACATGTCACCCTGTTAGACTGTCCAGTGGCCAAAGGCCCAGGCAGACGAGGACACTCCTATCAGCCAGAATATTCTAGGGGCTCAGGGACCACTTCCCAGTAGCCAAGGGCAAAGAGCAGGTTGACTCCTCACTAGACACTAAGGTTCTCTGAATGAAGGGTTTGCTGCTCCAATCCCACTTCTCTGTGGAGTTCCCACTCTACCTACTCTTTGGAAGTGATTGTGTTGACCTACCTCTGAGGCGTCTTTATCGAATATCACTTTTTTTTTTTTGGCCGTGCCACGTAGCTTGTGGGATACTACTTCCCCAACCAGGGATCAAACCTGTGCCCCCTGCAGTGGGAGTGCAGAGTCCTAACCACTGGACCACCAGGGTATTCCCTCAAATACCTATCTTAAGTTAAAAGTATCTTAAGATGACTTTTGCTTATTTATTCCATGATTGAATAAGTATATGGAGCATCTACAAGATACAAAAATATGTGTTTAATGTTGAAAGAGAAAAATTTACATTTGTGAAATTCTTTTCTATTTGATTTACAACCAAATCTCTGTGATTTACAGAATAGATCTTGTTGAGCCTATTTTATGGACAAGCAAACTGTCTTTCTAGTCCCTTGACCTTCACTGTTACAGGGAAGACTCAGATGCACTGCGTCAATATCTGAGTGAGCTGAAACCAGACTTGGCCGTGGAGCACCAAGTCACGCTCCAAAAAGACCAGCTGGACAGGAAGAGGTTTTTGAACAGGTTTCCTCGGGTAAAATGGAAGCTAGAGGAGCTCATAGGAAAGCTCCACGCACTCGCAGACAAGGTTGACAAGGTCCACAGGGACTGCACCATCTCCAACACTGTGGCCAATTCCACTGGCGCCGTGTCTGGTGTCCTGACCATACTCGGCCTGGCTTTGGCACCCATGCCAGCAGGGGCGAGTCTGGCACTCTCGGCCACTGGGTTAGGGCTGGGAGCTGCGGCTGCTGTGACCAGTGTGTCCACCAGCATCGTGGAACTTGTCAGCACCTTGTCAGCAAAAACCAAAGTCAGTCCCCGGATGTCAACTGGCACTCCTGGAGGTACTTAAGATCAGCCCCCAAACTGTTAGCACAACCAAGAAATTCACAGAAGCTGTGCAGCACATTGAAATGAATATCCGCGCCATGGAGACGGTCAAAAGCAGCCCTGGCTTAGCAGCCGATGCAAACGCCTTCATCAGCAGTGGAATAATCTCAGTCCAAAGCAGCCAGCAGCAAGAGGTTACTTTCAAAGGCACGGCTCTGGCAATGACCAAAGGAGCCCGGATTGTGGGTGCGGGCACCGCAGGTGTCTTCCTTCTGATGGAAGTGGCCTTCCTGGTGAAAGATGCAAAGCACTTGCTTGAGGGGGCAAAGACGGAGTCGGCTGAAAGGCTGAGGCAGCAGGCCCGGGAGCTGGAGAAGAAGTTGGAGGTGCTCACCCGCGTCTATGAGCGTCTGCAGTAGGGCTGGACTCCGCCACCCCCCGAGCTGTGCAGGGACCAGGGACACTTGTGGGGCCAAGGTGCAGAGGCACCTTGTTCGAGGGAAAAGGAGGGCGAGATAACATAGATGTAGCTAGGTGTTAGGAATTTGGCATTTCTGTAGCTGAGCACAGCAGGGGAGGGATAAATGCAGGTGGCTGATGGGGGAGAGAGAAGGAAGGAGCATGGAGCCTGGACGAAGGGAGGAGAGGGCCCTAAGGCACGGCTCTGGCAATGACCAAAGGAGCCCGGATTGTGGGTGCGGGCACCGCAGGTGTCTTCCTTCTGATGGAAGTGGCCTTCCTGGTGAAAGATGCAAAGCACTTGCTTGAGGGGGCAAAGACGGAGTCGGCTGAAAGGCTGAGGCAGCAGGCCCGGGAGCTGGAGAAGAAGTTGGAGGTGCTCACCCGCGTCTATGAGCGTCTGCAGTAGGGCTGGACTCCGCCACCCCCCGAGCTGTGCAGGGACCAGGGACACTTGTGGGGCCAAGGTGCAGAGGCACCTTGTTCGAGGGAAAAGGAGGGCGAGATAACATAGATGTAGCTAGGTGTTAGGAATTTGGCATTTCTGTAGCTGAGCACAGCAGGGGAGGGATAAATGCAGGTGGCTGATGGGGGAGAGAGAAGGAAGGAGCATGGAGCCTGGACGAAGGGAGGAGAGGGCCCTAGAGAGTGAGGGGAGGAGAGAAGCCACTTATTTTGGACTAAAGAAGACACTAGGGGCAGAATAAAGGGAGAGGGAGGGGGAACTAGCAACAAGAGGCCAGGAATATGAAAGGGTTGAACATGGGAAAAAGCCAAAGAGTTAGGATTGTTGGCATCCAGGAGAAGTAGCAGGGGCTCCTCTCTCACCCCTCCCCAGGGTGTGATGTCTCTGGTGGTGGTCTCTAGCCCTACTTTTCCAGTATCAACTCACCTTTGATTCCAGCAGGTTTATCTTAATTAGGCAGTGATTTCTTTTTGTTTGTTTTTTTAATGAAGCATAGTTGATTTATACTATTGAGTGGGTTTCCAGCGTACAGCAACGTGTTTCGGTTATACATGTAGCCCCCTGTGCTCTACAGTAAATCCTTGTTGTTTATCTATTTTTTGTATGCTAATGTGCATCTGCTAATCCCATACTCCTCATTTATCCCTCCCCCACCTTTCCCCTTTGATAACCATAAGTTTGTTTTCTGTGTCTGTGAGTCTGTTTCTGTTTCGTAAATAAGTTCATTTGTACTGTTTTTTAGATTCCACATATAAGTGGTATCATATATTTGTCTTTGTCTTTCTCTTTCTGACTTACTTCACTTAGTATGATAATTTCTAGGTCCATCCAAGCTGCCCCAAATGGCATTATTTTATTCTTTTTATGCCTGGGTAATATTCCAGTGTGTGTGTGTGTGTGTGTGTGTGTGTGTGTAGGCGAAGGTTTTGAAGAAACCCGCACAAAACTAATCACAAAAATAATACTTAAAATGAATACAATATATGTCATCATTCTTCTCACATGGACTCCAACCATGACCAATGACATGAAAAATCATCGTTGTCATTCAACTACAAGAACGCCAATGACCAACACCCGAAAAACCCACCCACTGATAAAACTCCTCAACAACACATTCATTGACCTCCCTCCCCCATCAAATATTTCACCGTGATGAAATCTGGGTTCCTTACGAGGTGTCTGCCTAATCCTACAAGTCCTAACAGGCCTATTTCTAGCAATACACTACACACCAGACACAACAGCTGCCTTCTCATCAGTAACACACATCTGCCGAGACGTCGCCTATGGCTGAGTCATTCGATATATACACGCAAACGGAGCTTCCATATTTTTCATCTGCCTTTATGCCCACGTAGGACGTGGCCTATACTATGGGTCCTATACCTTTCAGGAAACATGAAATATTGGAATTATCCTATTACTGATAGTCATAGCCACCGCATTCATTCATAGGCTACGTCCTCCCTTGAGGACAAATGTCATTCTGAGGCGCAACTGTCATCACAAACCTACTCTCAGCAATCCCATATATCGGCACTACCCTCGTCGAATAAATTTGAGGTGGCTTTTCTGTAGATAAAGCAACACTAACACGATTCTTCGCCTTCCACTTCATCCTCCCTTTCATCATCACAGCACTAGCTGCCGTCCACCTATTTTATTCCTTCACGAAACAGGGTCCAACAACCCCATAGAAATTCCATCTGATATAGACAGAATCCCATTCCACCCTTACTCTACAATCAAGGATATCCTAGGCGCCTTACTATTAATCTTAGCCTCACTAATATTAGCTCTATTCTCACCTGCCCTGCTCAGAGACCCCGACAACTACACCCCAGCAAACCCACTCAGCACACCACCACGTATCAAGCCAGAATGGTATTTTCTATTCGCGTATGCAATTTTACGATCAGTCCCCAACAAGCTAGGAGGAGTCTTGGCCCTGCTACTCTCAATCCTAATCCTGGCATTTATTCCAATTCTCCATACATCCAAACCACGAAGCATGATATTCCAACCCTTCAGTCAATTCTTATTTCGAGTACTAGCAGCAAACTTACTAAAGCTAACATGGATCGGAGGACAACCCGTGGAACACCCGTATGTGATTATCGGACAACTTGCATCCATTTTACACTTTCTTTTAATCCTAGTGTTCATACCAGTAACCAGTCTCGTGGAAAACAAGTTCCTTAAATGAAGAGTCTTTGTAGTATAACACAATACCCCGGTCTTGTAAACCGGAAAAGGAGAACAGCACATCTCCCTGAGACACAAGAAAGAAGCACTAAACTTCACTGCCAGCACCCAAAGCTGAAATTCTGTATAAACTATTCCCTGAAAAAAATATATTATAAGACATTCATAAAACTACAGTGCTATGTCAGTACTAAAAATAATTCATTCTACTACATACATGCCATGAGTATTGTGCATGTCTGTTACCGCCACATAACTGCTATAATGTCTCTTTCCCACGTATAGATGCACGTACATTGTATGTATAAGCGTGCATTGCATGATTTACCGCATGCCTAATAAGCATGTGCATTATATCATTAATATTACATAGTACATATACATTATTGGTCGTACATAGCACATTAAGTTAAATTGGTCCAAGCCAACATGTTTGGAATCCTGTCCATTAGATCACGAGCTTAATCACCAGGCCGTGTGAAACCATCAAGCCGCTCAGCAGGTGTCCCTCTTCTTGCTCCAGGCCCATGGCTTGTGAGGGTTTCTATTGATGAACTTTATCAGACATCTGGTTCTTGCTTCAGGGCCATCTCTCCTAAAATCGCCCACTCTTTCCCATTAAATAAGGCATCTCAATGGGTTAATGACTAACCAGCCCGCGCTCACACATAACTGTGATTTCATACATCTGGTATTTTTTATTTTGGGGGGAGAAAGTGCTTAGACTCAGCTATGACTTTAAAAGGTCTTAACAGAGTCAAGCAAACTGTAGCTGGACTTGGATGTATTTGTTATTTGGCAAGAGCAACCTGCGTTGTACAATCAGTTAATGGTTACGGGACATAGCACTTTACTATTCCCGCCCCGGCTTAGAACAGTTATATATCCCAACGAATCAACCTCAACCCCCTTCCTATCACACAAATGAGCTACTTAGATATTCACCACCCATATAGACAGACATCCCCCTAGATTCACCAACCATTTTATCAAAAATCTAATACTAAATCTGACATAAGCCACGTAATACAACCATACAAACATCACCTACGTGCAGCAAGTTAATGTTGCTCGAACATCTCATAAAGCAAGACACTGAAAATGTCTAGATGGGCCCACTAGCCCCATGAACATAAAGGTTTGGTCCCAGCCTTTCTATTAGTTTTTAATAGAATTACACATGCAGGTATCCTCACCCCGGTGCGAATGCCCGCCTAAATCACTAAGATTAAAAGGAGCAGGTGTCAAGCACACCACACCAGCAGCTCACAACGCCTTGCTCAGCCATGCCCCCACGGGAGACAGCAGTGATAAAAACTGAGCCATTAAAAAAAAAAAAACAAAAACCAAAACTGAGCCATAAACGAAAGTGTGACTAAGCCATGTTACTTAGGGTTGGTAAATTTCGTGCCAGCCACCGCGGTCATGTGATTGACCCGAATTAATAGAACTATGGCGTAAAGCGTGCTAAAGAACCATACAAGATAAAGTTAAACCTTAATTAAGCTGTAAAAAGCCATAATTAAAACAAAAGTAAACTACGAAAGAGACTTTAATATATTCTGATCACACGATAGCTAAGACCCAAACTGGGATTAGATAACCCGCTGTGCTTAGCCCTAAACCCAAATAATCATAAAAACTAGACTATTCGCCAGAGTACTACTAGCAACAGCTTAAAATTCAAAGGACTTGGCGGTGCTTCACATCCCTCTAGAGGAGCCTGTTCTATGATCCATAAACCCCGATAAACCTCACCAACCCTGGCTACTCCAGTCTATATACCGCCATCTTCAGCAAACCCTAAAAAGGAGCAAAAGTAAGCATAATTATAACACATAAAAAGGTTAGGTCAAGGTGTAACTTACGGGGTGGAAAGAAATGGGCTACATTTTCTACACCAAGAACACCCTTTATCCACACGAAAGTTTTTATGAAACCTAAAAACTAAAGGAGGATTTAGTAGTAAATTAAGAGTAGAGTGCTTAATTGAATAAGGCCATGAAGCACGAACACACTGCCCGTCACCCTCCTCAAGTGCCATGACAAAGCCATAGTCCATCAACACATGCTAAACAATTATATGAGAGGAGATAAGTTGTAACAAGGTAAGCATACTGGAAAGTGTGCTTGGATAAAACAAGACATAGCTCAAATAAAGCACCTAGCTTACACCTAGATTTCATGATCTATGTATGTCTTGAACTAAACCTGGCCCACACCTTTCCCACCATACTGACACAAGCTAGTCAAATAACACATTCACCAGACATCTAAAATATAGGACATAGAAATTTAAACACTGATGGCGCTATAGAGAAAGTACCGTAAGGGAATGATAAAAGAAATATTAAAAGTAATAAAAAGCAAAGCTTACCCCTTGTACCTTTTGCATAATGACTTAACTAGTAACAAGTTAACCAAGAGAACTTAAGCTAAACTACCCTAAACCAGATGAGCTACTTATGAACACTTACTAGAACAAACTCATCTATGTGGCAAAATAGTGAGAAGATTTATAAGTAGAGGTGACAAGCCTAACGAGCCTGGTGATAGCTGGTTGTCCAGGAAAAGAATTTCAGTTCAACGTTAAATAATACTAAAAACCATAATAAGCTTCAACGTATATTTAAACGTTAGTCTAAAAAGGTACAGTTTTTTAGAAATGGATACAACCTTAACTAGAGAGTAAAAACAAACAGTACCATAGTTGGCCTAAAAGCAGCCATCAATTAAGAAAGCATTCAAGCTCAACAACAAAACACATTTCAATTCCAATATTAAGTAAATCAACTCCTAGCTTTATTACTGGACTAATCTATAAGACTATAGAAGCAATGCTGTTCACATGAGTAACAAGAAATATTTCTCCTTGCACAGGCTTACATCAGCAACTAATAACATACTGATAATTAACAATAAATAAATACAATCCAATACTAAATCATTTATTAAAAACACTGTTAACCCAACACAGGGATGCACTCAAGGAAAGATTTTAAAAAGTAAAAGGAACTTGGCTAACACAAACCCCACCTGTTTAGCAAAAACATCACCTCTAGCAACACCAGTATTAGAGGCACCGCCTGCCCAGTGACAATCGTTAAATGGCCGCAGTATCCTGACTGTGCAAAGGTAGCATAATCATTTGTTCTCTAAATAAGGACTTGTATGAATGGACACACAAGGGTTTTACTGTCTCTTACTTTTAATCAGTGAAATTGACCTCCCCGTGAAGAGGTGGGGATAACAAAATAAGAGAAGACCCTATGGGGCTTCAGTTAATCAACCCCAAAACCATAATCTTAAACTGCCAAGGAATAACAAAATTTCACATGGGTTGACAATTTCGTTGGGGTGACCTTGGAGCACAAAAAACCCTCTGAGTGATTAAAGCCTAGACCTGCTAGCCAAAGCATAATATCACTTATTGATCCAAAAAAATTGATCAACGGAACAAGTTACCCTAGAGATAACAGTGCAATCCTATTCTAGAGTTCATATTAACAACAGGGTTTACAACCTCGATGTTGGATCAGGACACCTAATGGTGTAACCGCTGTTAAGGATTCGTTTGTCCAAAGATTAAAGTCCTACGTGATCTGAGTTCAGACCAGAGCAATCCAGGTCGGTTTCTATCTATTACTCATTTCTCCCAGTATGAGAAATAAGGCCCACTTTAGATAAGCGCCTTCAAAACAATGAATGATCTAATCTCAACCTAATAAGCAAGCACAAACTAACCACCCAAGACCAGGGTTTTGTTGAGGTGGCAGAACCCGGTAATTGCGTAAAACTTAAACCTTTATATCCAGAGGTTCAAACCCTCTCCCTAACAAAATGTTTATAATTAACATTTTAATGCTCATCATTCCTATCCTCCTAGCCGTAGCATTGCTGACACTAGTAGAACGTAAAGTCCCAGGCTATATACAACTCCGAAAAGGACCAAACATTGTAGGCCTTCACGGTCTATTCCAACCCTTTGCCGATGCAATCAAACTATTCACTAAGGAACCCCCACGACCAGCTACATCTTCCACCTCCATATTTATCATCGCACCCATCTTAGCCCTAACCCTAGCCCTCACAATATGAATCCTTTTACCCATACCATAACCCCTCATCAACATAAACCTGGGAGTATTATTCATACTAGCAATAGCAAGTCTAGCCATATACTCCATTCTATGATCTGGCTGGGCCTCCAACTCAAAATATGCATTAATTGGAGCCCTACAAGCAGTAGCACAAACCATCTCATACGAAGTAACACTAGCAATCATCCTCTTATCAGTGCTCTTAATAAACGGGTCCTTCACCCTATCAACCCTAACCACAACACAAGAACAACTATGACTAGTCTTCCCTTCATGACCACTGGCCATAATGTGACTTAATTCTACCCTAGCAGAAACCAACCGAGCCCCTTTTGATTTAACAGAAGGAGAATCCGAACTCGTACCCAGCTTCAATGTAGAGAACGCAGCAGGCCCCTTCACCATATTCTTCCTAGCAGAATAGGCCATCATCATTATAATAAATATATCCACAACAATTCTATTCCTAAGAACATTCCACAACCCCTACACACCAGAACTATACGCAATTAACTTCATTATTAAAACACTACTACTAACAACATCCTTCCCATGGATTTGAGCATCCTATCCTCGATTTCGATATGACCAACTAATACACTTACTCTGAAAAAATTTCCTTCTTCTTCGAAGAAATGTCTATTTAGATCTTCAGGGAGTGACTTCTAGATAATTATGCTGCTGATGGTGGTGGTGATGACAACACAGTGGATGGATCGTTTGACAAGTTGCCATTTGCTCTTTGGGACCAGGGTGCACTAAGAGACCAGTGAAGCTCCCATAAAATTCCAAATGTTGTGTTGGAACAGAGGTTGATTTGAAAAAAACACAAAAAACAACAGAAGAGAAAGAAAGAAAAATGAAACCAGATGGCAGCAACAAGTCAAGGAACTTTGCAGTGTGTCAAGGAGATGAGCCAGCCTGGGGCCAATAGACACGGCCTCTCTGACCCTCAGTTTCTTCCTCATTTGGGGGTGGGGCCAGACAAGATATTTCAGGTCCATCTGGCTCTCCCCAGGTTGTGTTCTACAGACTTTGGTTCAATAAATATGCACCGACTCACTGAAGCTTCTTTGTGTTGACTGACAGCTCAGCTGGGCTCCGGATGCCTGACTTCCCTTCCCGAGCGCAGGGCGCAAGTCCTCCATTGCTTCCCCTCCTGCCCACTGGGCTCACATCCAGTCATCTCCCTCAGACCCTGGTGCCCCGCAGGCCCCACCGGGACACCTGGGGGAGCCCGTGCGCGTCTGGCTCGGACTGAGCACAGGTATGATCCTCCCCCAGCACCTTGGACCCAGGATGGACAAATGGCACCCATGGCTGATTAAGCTCAGAGGGCTTGTTTGCAGGTGTGAGAGAGAGTCAGCCATAAACAGAGGGGGCAGAGAGAGATAGCCAGATAGCAAACAACCTCACCCAAGCTTCCTTCACATTTCAGCGAGAGTCCTGCATGAGCTTCCAGAATGGTCTTCCTGTGTTTACCCTTGTGGCACTGCCCCTGCCCCCCACCCCATCTATTCCCCACACGGGGCTAGAATGACCCTTAAGAATATCGATCTCGGGGCTTCCCTGGTGGCGCAGTGGTTGCGCGTCCGCCTGCCGATGCAGGGGAACCGGGTTCGCGCCC
>NC_041219.1:42875397-42895059 GCF_002837175.3 Physeter macrocephalus | reverse complement strand
GGCCGCTGGGCCTGCGCGTCCGGAGCCTGTGCTCCGCAACGGGAGAGGCCGCAGCAGAGGGAGGCCCACATACCACAAAAAAAAAAAAAAAAGAATATCGATCTCAGCAGCACCTGCTTCCAACTCTTCCATGGTTGCCCATGACTCTTAGCACAGAAGCCCAAAGCCTCCCTGCAGCCCAAAGTAGCCTGCTGGAGCCTGGGGTCCCCCGAAGGCACAGCTGGAGGCCAGGCTCACTTGATCCCCGGGAGCAGGACTGGGAGGCTGGGGGAAGTTAAACAGGGAAGGAGGGAAGTCCATACGAGGCCATGTTTTGACCTGGTCACCCGTATGGGGGATCGCACCTGCCAGGACCTTCCCAGGAGCCTTCAAGGAATGGCCTCAGGTTCAGCCTCTCCAGGGAGGAAAGAAGGGAGCGTCTGATTTTTGGGGCATTGACTCTCTGTGTTTCCATGTGTGGAGCATGTCAGCCCCAGATAGGCTCCCATGTTGGGCGCCCAGGGCAGGAAGCAAGTGACCTGGGACACGGAAATGATCCCAGGACATCTCCTAAGTCACTCCACACGTGCTGCAGTGCCTTCTCTGACCTTTTGTACAAACCACCCTCAGAAGACTTCTCTCAGTGCCTCTAACTCCCTCTCAGCCTGTGTTTCCCTGAGGCCTTCAATGGGCCCTTCCATTCCTTCCTGAAGACGTCAGCCGTTGTGGCCATCCACCTGCCTGACCCCAGAATCATGAGTTCATTCCTTCGTCAATTTGTCCTCAGTTCTTGGAGAATTCCCATTCCTGCACAGACTTGGTCTGGGCAGCGATTCAGGTACTGGGTGATGGAGCCATTCAGTATCCACCACCTTGTCCCCCCAAACCCTTAGAGCTGGACCCCATTGTGCTCAATGTGCCTTTATGCAATTCCACTGTGAGCCCTATGTCAGGTGTTGGTTCCAAGCAACAGAAACTGAGACTGGCTACATGAGCACAAAAGAGGGTCTTTTGGGAGGCAACCAGGGCAGGTCAGAGAATGAAAAGAGCACGAAATCTGCACAGTTTAGGAAGGACAGGAAGGAGGGCAGGTCCCCTTCCAGGAGCTTATGGTCTGCTCCTGAGGCCCCTGTCAGCAGGTGGCTTAGGTCCAAACTCCGGGAATCCCAGTGTCAAATTTCCAGGAGACCGGTGGGTATTGGGTCCGGGGACTGTATTCTTGGACCAGTAAGTCAGGCTGAAGGATGAGGAAGAAGAATGTGTAATAGGGACACAACCCCTGGGGGGAAAGTGTCAGGTCAAGAGGAACCAGATTTAGTGCTTCCTGGATACACACGTGCACTCTTCTCAGACAAACAAAAATGACTCTCCTTACCGTTCTGGATCCAGTCAACCCATATACAACAGTAAATGAACCCCCCACTTCCCCTGTTGTAGACAAATACAAATAATCTCCACCTACTGCATCTTGCGGGCATGTCATGGAGTGGAGGGTCTCAGCACGATGCCGGTGCTTTTCTTGCTCTGTTGGGCTCCTTTCTCAATATTTTGCATATATATTATAAATATGTAGGCAGCAAGGAGGTGCAGTAGAGACCACGGCCACCATGAGCATTGCTCCACCGATACAAGTCTTTAACTGGGGATCCCACTCACTGTTCCTCTTACCTATGGGAAATTTCACTCCTGTGAACCTTGAACCCTTTGATGGTCCTGGTTCAGTAAGGCTGTGAAATTCTCTCTTACCCTTTGTTATTTGCTGTGGTCACCCAAGAAGGATTCCTACAAGAGTTCCATGAGTAGAAGAGATCCCTTGACTTCTATTCATTTTCTTCCTGCCCTCCTGTGTAGCAACAGTGTGAATTTCTCTTGATAATCAAGGTCCATTACCACATCCAACCCATAACCTCATTGTTATCCACAAATCAAGGAGCATAAGGAATAATACATGGCCACTCGATGAAACCGATTTTTTTGTCTGCCTTCAGGGAGGTAGTCCCCTCTTAAATACTAAAACCTCTAGTCCAGAAGGTCCCAGAGACATGGGTATTGAAAACAAAAATTTTGAAATTGGCCTATTATGTGTAATCATGAGATCTATCACCTTCATCTTAACTTCTTAATTCCTAGATCCATAAAATATGGTTTGGGAGCAAATGCACTAAATACTGGCTGTGGATTCAGAGCATAACACATTTCACGAGACAACAACTCAACCTCTCAAGGTATTTTCTCCCAGCTGACATGGTGCTGAGTCCCCCTCAGGACCGTTCAGTGGTATCTCAGGCCATCACTTCTGGGGGTGAAATTCATTAGGCGTCAAGTCAACCTTGATGAGGGACAGTCCATATTGTGTGGTTAAACATAGCCTCCCTACCAGCAGCCACTTTGTTACAGAGCCCATTTTGAAAGCATTAGGCTGCCTAGGGAAGGATTGTCTTACAGTCTTTGGGGTTCACAGAACTTCTTTTTCTGGCTTCTCCGCACGGCTTGCAGGATCTTAGTTCCCCGTCCAGGGGTCGAACCTGTGCCCTTGGCAGTGAAAGAACAGAATCTAACCGCTGGACCACCAGGGAATTCCCTCAGAACTTCTTGAACATGTAAATTTAGCTCTTTCAACAAACTTGAAAAGTTTTCAGCCATTATTTCTTCAAATATTTTTGTCCCACTCCATTTGCTCTTCTCTTCTGAGATCCCAATTCTTCAAATACCCATTACCTTTAGACTTTTTGATATTTTCCTACAGGACCATGAGGCTTTATTTTATTTATTTATTTTTTAAAATTTTATTTATTTATTTATTTATTTATTTATTTTTGGCTGCGTTGGGTCTTCGTTTCTGTGTGAGGGCTTTCTCTAGTTGCGGCGAGCGGGGGCCACTCTTCATCGCGGTGCGCAGGCCTCTCGCTGTCGCGGCCTCTCTTGTTGCGGAGCACAAGCTCCAGACGCACAGGCTCAGTAGTTGGGGCTCACGGGCCTAGTTGCTCTGTGACATGTGGGATCCTCCCAGACCAGGGCTCAAACCCGTGTTCCCTGCTTTGGCAGGCAGATTCTCAACCACTGCGCCACCAGGGAAGCCCGAGGCTTTATTTTTTTAAACGTTTTTCTCTGGGCTTCCCTGGTGGCGCAGTGGTTGAGAGTCCGCCTGCCGATGCAGGGCACACGGGTTCGTGCCCCGGTCCGGGAGGATCCCACATGCCGCGGAGCGGCTAGGCCCGTGAGCCATGGCCGCTGAGCCTGCGCGTCCGGAGCCTGTGCTCCGCAACGGGAGAGGCCACAACAGTGAGAGGCCCGCGTACCACACACAAAAAAAAAAAAAATTATGTACTTAAACGTTTTTCTCTTGTTTCCTTAGATTGGATATTTTCTTTAAAAAATCTGTGTTTAAGGTCACTCTTCCTCTGCCATCCCCATTCTGCTATTAAGTGCAAACATTTCATTTTAAAATTTCAGATACTGTATATTTCAGTTCTAAAATTTTCTTTGCTTCTTTTTCTTTTTTTTTGGTATTTTCTGTTCCTCTGCTGAGATCTCTCTCTTTTCATATACATGTATTTTTTCCTTATCTCATCAAGCATAGTTATAATAAATGCCTTTAAATTTTTATTAATTCCCACATCTGGATCATTTAGGGTTGACCTCTGTTGATTGTCTTTCTTTTTGAGAATGGGATACATTTTCCTTGTTCTGTGTCAAGTAACTTTTAAAAATATTCTGGACATTATGAATGCTATGTTGAAGAGACTATGGATTCTTTTACAATATATTCCTCCAAAACCGATTTTTTTTCCACTTTGGCAGGCAATTCACTGGGTTAGACTTAAATTGCAAATCTGTCTTACCTGTGATGAGAAGCAGCTACCATCTCATTTCAGACTTCTTTTAGTCTGCTTAATGCATATATGGTTCAGGATCAGTCAGACACTGGGGTAGAGATTATGCACAGAATTTGGAGTTTCCCTTCTTTGGCTCTCTCCTTTAACAATTTCTCCTGTCTCTCCAAGAGTCATGGTTGCCCTGGGCTCTGTCCTCTGGTTTTTTCAGGCCAGAAAGATGGCAGGCTTTCTATCAGAGTTTCAGTCATTTCTATGTGTGCCAGACTGCAGCTGCCTTCAAGAGAAAGCTGAAAAATAATGGCAGACTCATTCTCTGCCCATCATTTAATCCATGTTTTGACTCCCCTCAAAATCTTCCTGCTTCTGTTCCTTTTCCCGAGCCCTGAAGTAGTTGTTTTGTACTTTGTCTACAGTGTGTGGTTGTTATCTGCAGGAGAGTCTGTTTGTTAGGAACTTAACTGAAATTATTTCTGAGCCTTAGTTGTTTTGCTGACTTGCTGTGTGACCTTGAACAAGCCATGTCCCTGCCTTTGCCTCCGTTTCCCTACCTACATAATAAAATAATAATTCTGAAGTACATGATAAAAAAGTAAATGAATTGCAGAGTGCTCTTCTGATAGAATCATACCCAACCCTCCTTCTGTCCCTCTACAGGCTATCAAGGGTCCAGGATGCCCCATGACATTTATCCTAGGGAAGAGGCCCTTATGGGGAGGGTGAACCTGGACCTCTGTATTCCAGCCCTACTCCCATCCCCTTCTCCTGGGAGGTAAATCAGAACGGTTAAGATCACTGATTTTGGAATCAGCCCTGGGTTTCTGTTTTTTCTTTTTTTTTTTTGCGTTACGCGGGCCTCTCACTGTTGTGGCCTCTCCCGTTGCGGAGCACAGGCTCCGGACGTGCGGCATGTGGGATCCTCCCGGAACGGGGCACGAACCCTTATCCCCTGCATCGGCAGGCGGACTCTCAACCACTGTGGGTTTCTGTTTTTATTTATATCCTGAGATCTCTGGTAAGTTGCTTCCCTCTCTGAGCCTTGATTTCTTGATTTATAAAACGTGTACTTCCCTCCTGGAGTGGATGTGAAAATTAAGTTTGTAACTGCTTGTAAAGACCTCAGCAGGACTTCCCTGGCGGTCCAGCGGTTAAGACGCCATGCTTCTAATTCAGGGGCACGGGTTCAGTCATTGGTCAGGGAACTAAGGTCCTAGGTGCTGCATGGAGCGGCCAAAAAAAAAAAAGACCTCAGCATCACAAGCCTTCAACAGTGACTTGCTGCTCTCCACAACCACCAGGCAGGAAACAGGGTTTGCTTTCCTCCCTCAGTCCCTTCTGAGTTGAATACTTGCCACTCCCTCAGCTTCCTCTGTTTCCTGAGAAAGGATGTGTAGTCAAGCAGAGATAAGCTGCTGCAGAAAAATCCAGGTTTCCTGTAAACAGGCTCCTACAGCCCCTGTGTCCATCCAAGCATCTCTCTCCGCCAACCCCTGCTTTTTACTTTCTACTTTAATTTAAAACGCAATTCACCTCTGCCCACTTGAGCCTAGGTTTTGCACAGGACCCTGGGGACATAGATGCACTTGGGAAAGCCACAGTCTAGTCATCAGAATCCAGTAGAAGGAGACAGACCAGGAAAGAGGACATGCGGCTAGGTTTAAGCACCCTCAGGCACCATTGAAGCACCAACCTGGTGACAGTCAACCCTGTCGGGGAGGACTCTGGAAGGTTTCTTTAAGGAGATTTTGCCTGCTTTGGGACTTGGAGGAGGACCTAGATCTTTCCAGATAATGGCAGTGTTCCTCGTAGAGAGAATAGCAAGAGCAAACACCTGAATGCACTCAGGTAGGTGAACGGCATTCAACACAACTATCAGTACAGCTGTTTCTGATCTGACACCCCATGTGTGTTCCTGCACCACAACTAATAGGGCTTATGAGAAAGATGAGCTGGGAAAGACCCCTCCAAACCTATGAAATTTCGTAACTAGCACATTAACCAGGACGGTAACGATCCTGATAAAAATTCCTCCCTGGTTAAACCTCCACCAACTCGTGTATCTGGTGTCACAGTCCGTCAATGCTTTGCAGACTTAAGTCCTTGGGTTCCTGATCTTTCCTTCCGGATGTAAGTACTGGTGAGTTTTGCTTTTCGTAGAGACTATTTTTGCCAAAATAAAAATCAGATCCTGGGTGAAGCCTTCTGGATTAATCCATCCAGCGGGAAATGACTTCGCAGCTTCCCAATCTGCACTCACAGCTTCACCGAAGAGTTCAAGTCGTGGAAACCTCAGAGGTTCTGGAGCCGCTCAACCAGCCACGACTTGCACAGAACGGGGCAGCCGGGAGCGATTCAGGTCTGCAGAGGTGACGGGAGGAGAAGGTGGTCCTGTGTGTCCTGCGGACCGTCAGCTTTTGCCAAGTGTTTCTGTTTGATTGTGAGAAAACTGGCCCCAGATTGGCTTCAAAACTTAAATGTGCTGGGAAACCTGCTCTATACCGACATCATTCTACTAGAGGTATTTGAGAGGAAAAAAACAAAACAAAACCCAAACAGCAAAAGTCACATACTGTATAACTGAGCACCTCCCGGGCTGTGTGCTGGGGATGCAGTGGGTTTGGGGTTGGAGAAGGAGGGGCAGGTGACAAGCCCAGAGTGGAGAAGTAACTAAGGCCACACAGCCACGAAGTGCCAGGGCCTGTGCAACCGCAGCAGGTCTGAACCTGCTGAATCCAGTCTGAACCCAGTCTGAACAGTGGGTCTGGACCCAGGCTGTCCTCTGAGTTGGCCAGCTGAGGGCGGGGCTGACGTTGAGGGTGGTACCCGGGGACTTACTTCTGTGTGATCTCAGTTTTCCTTTCAGGTGTATTTTGGATGCTGGAGAGAGGGTGTGGTTATAACTCAGTAACCTGCAGCCTCAGGCTGGGGACTGGGATATACAGAGGTGATAACAGCTAGGCCTCATTGGTCAGTGATCCTGGGGGCGTGGGGACAGGGGGAGGAGGAACATGGCCTTCCTCTCACCTCATCCTCAAAATAACCTTTTGAAAACAGGATTATTGTCCCCATTTGACAAATGCAGAAACCGAGGCACAGGAAGTTTAGGTAACTGGTCCAAGGTAGCAGAGCCTGGATTCAGACCTCGTCTGACTGCTCTTTCCACGTCCCCGTGCCTCTGAAGGGTAAAGGGGGTGGGGGTGATGACTGAGAGATATCCGGGCACTGCATGGGTTCCCGGACCACTTGGGGCATGGCCAGCTGACCCCAGAAGGCAGTAGCCATGGGACATGTGCTTTCCCCCAAGCACCAGTATTCCCTAGTAAGGATGGATCTTAATTTACCTACCTATGCCTGAATGTGTGTATTGTTAACTGAGTTTCCTCAATTTTTAAAAATGTAGGGACAATGCTGGATTGACAATTAGCTTTTGGGGGATCGTGGGCCTCTCGAGAAACTGCCCTGCCCAGAGCATTGGGTTTGCCTTCCCTGGCCTCCAGGGATGGCCAGATCCCCATTGACAAGAAAACATCTGCTCTCCTTGATACGAGGAAGCTGTGAGTCATACGTGGCAAACAGAGAGCAAAAAAGGTTCCTTTCCTAGCCACTCAGGTCAACACATCCATTTACCTACATTAGTGCATTGGGGAGAACTAGAAACACACAGCAGCTTCTCGCCAAGGCCAACGCACCTGACAGGCCTGCATCTCTCCCCAAAGATTGCAAAGGATGTGTGAGCAACTTGCTTCTGTCAAGGTATCAATTCTCATGAGGAATATGGAGAATTTGTTTGCTGTTTGGAAATGCTTTTGACCAGTGGGTGCCTCTTCTTTTGCACCCTCTCTTATTACCTGCCAATCCAACATTAAGGGGAAAGATCTTATATTGGGGGACTTCACTTCGTTTGGGAAATCAAGGAAGGCTTCCATGAAGAAGTGGCATTTGAGCTCACATTTGAGGATGAGCAAGCGTTGAGGAGGATGGAAAGGAGAGTGGTGGTAACAGATTTCAAGGCATAGGCCCCGGACCTGCTCAGGTCAAAAGAAGACCTGAGGTCCAGAATCCAGAAGGTGGCCAGCGTGGGTCAGAAAGGAAACTGATGGGGCTACCGTGCTGGCCACTCCAGCTTCCCTGTGCCAGGACTCATGCTGAATCCTCTGCAAGGGCTGCAGTGGGAGATCGGGGACACTGTGAGCACTGGACATTGCCAGCAGCCTCTGAAGGGACGGGAGGTGGCACTGTTGGCACAGACATCGCTGCAGTTGGAACTACACGTCTGCAGCCCCAGGGGACCTCAGAGGACAAAGCCAGCAGAGCAGCTGCTTTTGACGTCAAGCAGTTACAAAAGAGGCAGAGCAGGCAGCAGCCCAGGGCTGGTACCGGGAAGGAGCCACGGGGGGCAGGAGGGTGGCACACCAGAGGCACTGCCTGGGGGCTCCCCAAACCCTTAGAAGAATCCGGTAGGTCCTGGGATCCAGCAAAGCAGGAGGGGTGGAGCTAGAGAAATACTGCTTTGTGACTCTGTTTTGCCCACAAACTGGAGTACCAGGGAAACAGATTACATATAGCTTTAGCATCCATGCGAGCGTGTGGGACTCTCACCTCCTAGCAGGGCTGGCTTGTTTGCTGCCAGATCAGAATGGGCCAGGTTCCGTTTGGGTTGGGTCCGGATGAGAAAGGCACCCAGAGCTCTCTGGCTTCAGTCCTGTCCGTTGACCTGGGGTTGCCCCCCAGGTGGGCCCCATCTCTATATTCCTCCTTCCGCCCGGCTACTGCCTCCCTCTCACTGTCCAGCCGTCCCTCTGGGCAGGGCAGGGCTTCTCAAAAGCATCGTGGTTGTCAGTAGGGCTGTTGGCTGCATTTTTGTGATTTCCCCCTCTGCCTTCCAGACACAAGGTAGGATTAGACTTCCTGTCCTCCTTATGGTAGGGCAGGAATGTGTAACCAGTTTTGACCAATGAGTTTTGAAGGCAAATGATATGTGTCATTTCTAAGCCATAGCATTTAATGCTGATTGAAAGACCCTTTTCCTCTACCATGACAACCAGTAATGTTCCAGCAAATGGCTGCTCTCTTATCCTGGGTCCAGGAGGGAAGACTATAGGAGCGGAATTGCACCTGACCCACAGTGGACATGTAGTATGAGCAAGAAGGGATGAAGTGAGAGAGTGGCATGGACATATATACACTAGCAAATGTAACATAGATGGCTAGTGGGAAGCAGCCACATAGCACAGGGAGATCAGCTCGGTGCTTTGTGACCACCTAGAGGGGTGGGATAGGGAGGGTGGGAGGGAAACACAAGAGGGTGGAGATATGGGGATATATGTATATGTATAGCTGATTCACTTTGTTATACAGCAAAAACTAACACAACATTGTAAAGCAATTATACTCCAATGAAGATGTTAAAAAAAAAAAAGAAAGAAATGTTTCTGTAAACCACTGAGATTTGAGGGTTGTTTGTTAACTGCAGCATAACCTTAATTATCCTGGCTGATACAAGCAAAACCCCTAGAAATCATAGCACTATTTGTAAAACACTGTAAAAGGTGCCTATCTTTTATTTTTTACAAAAAGTAGAATTATTAGCAGTAATAATGAGTATCATTTATTGAGTGCTTACTATGTGTCAGGCGTTATACTAGGTTCTTTGGCAAATGTTTCCTCTTTAATTCCCCCCATGGATTCAGTATTGCCGGCTCATTTAGTATAATTAGTCTTATCATAGAGATCAAGGGATGGCGGCTCAGGGAGAATAAAGGTCAAGACCATAGCTAGTAAGTAAGAATTGAGATTCAAATACAGGATCCTCTGACCCCAAAATCCTCACTCTTTCCACCGCTCAGCTGCTATTACATGTAAAGTAAAACTAGGCTTATCATGAAAAAAAAACATGCATTTAAAAAAGAAATTATCTCAACAGGAAAAACATTAACATCTGCCTTTTTACTAAATTGAACGTGAAAGATGATCTTGACAGGCTGAACAAAGACGCTTGCTCTCTGGTGTGATGTTTGACAAGGGAATCTTTGTTCGTTTTCTCCGATGACTGGGTTCTACTGGATAAGCAACAGTGGGCACCAAATGTTGAAGAAAAAATTTAAGGCGATAATTTTGTCTGTCACTTAACACTCGTATGTACAAGGTGGGAAATAGCCTGCGTTAAGCATGTTTGCAATGGGATGGTCTGAGATCTTGTGGGACACCAGGGGGACTTTGGGGAAAGAAGACCCAGGCGCCCTGCTTGTTCTTGCTATCCTGCGTGCCTCGGACACCCTTCCTCTCACCTCTGAGCTGCTGTTGCTTGAGAACTCAGCTCCACTGTTGCTGCATTGGCAGTCCTCGCTGGCCTGCCACGTCACCCCACCGTGACGTACGGAAGTGACCTGGGCCCATGAGGTGGGGTCTCATTCCCTACGCAGGGGCTCCTTGCAGGCAGGAGTGCGCTAATTCTTTTTTTAAAATTAAACTCTTTATTTTGCATCTGTACCCTTTACCCAGTTTCCGTCAATGGTAACATCTTGCAAAATTTTTAAATGTTGGCAAATAAACATTTAAATGCTATATATGCAAACACACACACACGCACACGCACACGCACACACACACAGATTTAGTACACACCCAGCCAGTTCTCCAGTTTAGCCTTTGGGGCTAAAGGCTGCTAACTGTATTTTGTTGTACAAAATGCTCCTTATTTTGCCTCCTCGTTGATGTCACAGCCAGGATATTGACATTGATGGAGTCAAGGTATAGAGTCTTTCCATCACCCCGAGGACCCCTCGTGTTGGCCTTCTATAGCCACGCCTACTTCTGTCTCACCTCCATCTCTCCCTAGTCCTTGGCGTTACCAGTCTATTCTTCATGTCTATAATTTTGTCCTTTCGAGGATGTTATATAAATGGAATCATGCAGTATGAGACTTTACGGGGTTGCCTTTGTACACAGCGTAATTCTCTGCAGAGTCACCCAGGTTGCTGCATCTACCAACCATCCCTTCCCTTTCATTGCTGAATAGTATTCCATGGTATGGATGTACCGTTGTTAGTTTAACCTCTCACTTGTTGAAGTCCTTGTTCATTGTTAAATCACAGCGTCTCATAGACAGATACTTGCAAGCAAGGAAAGTCCCAAAGAGCAGCATTAGTTGTGATTAAGAGCGTGGGCTCTGGAGTTTGACTCCTGGTTCCAGACCTCACCATCCATGTGAGTTTGGCCAAATTACTTGACCTCTGCCTGCCTCAGTTTTCTCATCTGTAAAATGGGAATAATGGTAGTGTGCTCATCTTACACAGTTATTAAAATTAAATAAATCAATACTTGTTTTGTGCTTAGCCCATAGCCTTGCTGATGGGATGAACCCAATTAAAAATTAATAATAGAATACAATAATTAATAATAAACAGTCACTGAACTGAGTTGAAAAACCTGGAATAAGAAAATTCAAACTTGCAGAATGTTTAAATTAGGAAGTGGTGGCATACTGTAAAAGGAATTATTCTTTTTTCCTAGAATCATCGTAGAGTTTTTCTCTAAATATCAAGCTTCCACAGACTCTCTGAAGTAGAAATATTTTAAAACAATCAAGTAGAACCCATTGGCAATGCTGTGTCCTTTTGAATGCCATCCACAGCCTCTCCCTGGACACAGGTGAGTTGATATACTCGAGCAATATTTATTGTGCTCCTACTGTATGCATGCCATGCACTGATCTAGGTGCCAAGAATGCAGCATTGAATAAAACAGACAACCCCTGTCCTTATGACAGGTAATAATGTAAAAGAGGAAGCCCTTCTCGACCTCACCATGGATTAGGAGGCATGGACGTGATTTACTCAGAAAGAGGGAGAAAAGCCACACAGTGGGTAGACCCAGGAGAATGTGGATGTGCCCTCTTGCTTAGCTTTAAAGAAATAAAATTGGTTCTCCTCTTCCTGGCTTGCTCAGGTGCGGTCTGCTTGCAGGCAGGGGGATGCACTTTTTTAAAACATCTGGTCCTCTCCCCACCCCTACCCCACATACTCCCTGCTTTGTCATGTGACTGGGGGACACTGCGCTGCTGTCACAAAAGGTAACTGGACCTGGGCTCCGGAGCAGCTTTGCTCTTATCACCTCCTCCTGTGCCCAAGCCCAGTGACCTGTGGGAGAACTGCAGTCCAGCTGCAGTCCGGCCACGGGTTCCTCCCAAGAGCCGTTAACTGGCCCATGATCTTGGCCTCATTAGCTCAGTGCTCTCCACCTGAGCTGCCTGGATCCGGGCCAGCCAGGGAAATTAGCTCAGACCCACAGGCCCCTGGGAGAGGTGTCAGGCAAAAATAGACCAGAGAAAGCCAGAGAATCCTTGAGCAGGAGGACCCGTGGAGGTCATCAGCTCCGGCATCGTCCTAACTCTACAGATGGAGGCTGAGGGCAGGGAGGGGAAGGAGCCCGGCCAAGGTCATCCTGAAGTTCGTGCAGAGCTGGAGAGAGAATGGGGGTCACCTGACTCCCAAAGTCACGTTCTTCCCTCACCTGTGCCTCCCATCAGGCTGCGGCCAGGGAGGGATGGAAGGAACCAATGGACAATAAGAATTACAGATAATGAAACAATTCATCAGAGGCCATTTGTTGGTTCTGGTAGGGGTGTCAATTGCGCAGACAGAGTAAGAAGAACAGCGAACGCATACTTGCCCCACGGGGCCCTCTCCCCAAAAGGAATCTGTGTTTACAATTCCTCATGGATCCTTACAGGAGATAACCCATGCATACACAAGCACGCACACGTGTGTGTGTGTGTGTGTGTGTGTGTGTGAGGAATCTGTGTTTACAATTCCTCATGGATCCTTACAGGAGATAACCCATGCATACACAAGCACGCACACGTGTGTGTGTGTGTGTGTGTGTGTGTGTGTGTGTGTGTGTGTGTACCCACGTATGTTGAGCAATAGCCTTGCAAGTATGGCATTACAGCATCCTACTTCACACAGATTCTGTACCTTGTCTCACCCAGTTCACAACATATCTGAACATCTTTTTTATCATCTGGTTCAGGTGTACCCCCTTCTTTTTAATGACAACATGGTATTCCATTCTATGGATGGGCCGTAATGTGTCTAACCAGACCCCAAGAGTAGATGGTTGCCGCACGTGGGCGTGGTTCAGTGTAGCTGAAATGGAGAAAGTTATAGGAAATCAGGCCACAAAAACAGGTTGTGGGAAAATTGCCATGGTCTTGATTATCAGCTATGCAGCTTCATGCAAGTGATAGATTTCACTCATGTACTGAGTATCAGCTGTTTGCCTCATTATCTGTAAGCCTTACAATGACTCGCTCAGGTAGATTGCCATTAGAATCCCATTTACAGTGAAGCCCAGAGATGAAGTTAGCTCCCCCAGGTCACATGACCAGTAGGGCCCAGGAGTGTGGCCCAGAGCCCATGTTCTGTGCCCACGTGCTGTGGGAGGTCTGGGCTTCCTTCTGTTCCGAGTGATGAGCCCCCTCCCACTACTGCCTTCTCTAAAGGCCCCTTCTCGGTGATCAGATCCTTCTCTCCCAGCAGCATTGCCCCCGGGCCGGGAGCTCCAAGCAGCATGGATGAGCTCAGACCCAGGGCATGGTGGGGGAGTCTTGTTAAGACCAAGGCCTGTTAGTCCAGGCAGTGCCAAGCTGGGGCAGGGGCAGGAGCAGGGACAGGCAGTAGAGGGCTGGGGTCTCTGCTCAGACCCCAGTCATTGTCCAGCCTGACTCCTGGCCACCTTTGGAAAGCAGCTCAATTCACCAACTATCTTGAGTGTCTAAGAGGCCACTGTGGAGTCACCATGGTTACTGAAACTATATTCCCTCCTGTGTGGATCTTCCATTCTTCACTAAGGTCCTCCTCCCTCCCTGCAGCCTCACCTAGGGACCACCTCTGGCTTAGTCAAACCTACTGTCTTTGTGTGGGTGGGAAGATTCCTCCATTAGCTTTTGCATCAGGACCACTTCTGATGATTTATACCTCTCCTCCCACAGCTCGTTGCTGGAGCCCTGTGTTTCAGCCTGCCCTGGCTTGGTTTCTCCAGCATGAGACTATTTCCCAGCACATCTGCAAACAAGGGGTGAGTACGCAAATTAAAAAATAAAAATAGATCCCTACCTCACACCGTATCAAAATCAGTTCCAGATGTATGTGAAAGGCAAAACTTTAAGACTTTTAGAAGAAAAATACATAATATTTCTATGACCTTGGGGCAGGGAAGGATTTCTGAAGACATAAAAAGCACAACTCATTCAAGAAAAAATATCAATAAATTTGACTACATAAAGATTCATCAAAAGATGAATTTCCCACCATAAAGGGAGGGGGAAAAACAAACTAATAGCAAACTAGATGAAGATATTTTCAACACCTAAGTGACATAGGATTAATATCTAGAATATATAATGCATTACTCAGATCATTAAGAAAAAGACCAACTAATGGAAAGACAGACAAAAGGCATGAACAGGCATTCAGAGACAATGGCCAATAAACATCATTGGAATGTGGGAAACATCATAACCATGATAGGGCCCTGTACTGCCTGGGCCTTGTCTCTCACTGCTGCCCCCTGGTGGCTGTCATGGACCTGGAGATGGAGTTACTGAAAAAAGTTTCAGCATTGGGAGGGCATGCCTCCGAGATGGTCCACACCCCATACCCTTCCTGGAATGTTGAGATGAGCAGCAGCCCAACCCCTCAGGCTTTTATTCCACTCCTGTTCTTTGTTGCCTGGACTCAGCTTTCCTGGCTTCCTAAGTCAGCTCTTGCTTTTTCCCCCAAATTTTCATTTGGAAAAAAGGACACTTGGGTTACAATCATCATTAGTTAACATTTGTTATTAATTATCATTAATTTTATTATTGTCATTAATATTTTTGCTGAATCATTTGAGAGTACATCATAGGCATTTTGACCCTTTGGCCCTTAATGTTTCCATGTGTGTTTCCTAGGAAGATAGATGTTCTCTTGGGTAACTCAAATGCTATTATCCAATTCAGGAGATTTTACATTATGTGATAATATTACATAATGTCAAGGGTTGCTTGATTTAGTAAATTAAATTTACAGTACACCAAGTTAAATGTGGATTTCACATAAACAAATAATTTTAAGTATGTCCCAAAATATTACATGGGATATAGTTATACTAAAAAATTATTTATTTATCTGAGATCTGCATTTAACTGGGCATCCTGTATTTCATCTGGCAATCTTATATTATTATCTAATATGCAGTCCCTATTTGGGTTTCACTGTTTGTCTTAATGTCATTTAGAGCAACCTCTTCTCCAATCCAGGATCACACATTGTGTTTAGTTGTTGTGTTTCTCCTAAGCCAGCTTTTGATACCTGTACTGATCCTTTTGCTTTTGCTTTCCCACCCAGACCCCCTATGTCTAGGATTATGAAGACTCAGCTACAGTTGTCTGAGATAATCTTGCCTGGGTGGGATAACCGGGAACCATTGCATAATGAGGTCTAAGGTAGGGGTAGAGTAAGGGGGTGGTGCTGGAGCCCTGTGTCCCAGCCTTTCACATACATCTGGAACTGATTTTGACACGGTGTGAGGTAGGGATCTATTTTCATTTTTTT
This sequence comes from Physeter macrocephalus, assembly GCF_002837175.3. Taxonomy (NCBI): domain Eukaryota; kingdom Metazoa; phylum Chordata; class Mammalia; order Artiodactyla; family Physeteridae; genus Physeter; species Physeter macrocephalus. Next base: position 42,879,653 of record NC_041219.1, on the reverse strand, counting down.
CTTTGTGTACTCACCCCTTGTTTGCAGATGTGCTGAGAAATAGTCTCAGGCTGGAGAAACCAAGCTAGGGCAGGCTGGGACAGAGGGCTCCAGCACCATCATAGGGCTCCAGCACCATCAGCCCTTTGGGAGGGGTGGTGCTGGCGAGGGTTTGTCTCCAAGGGAGCACTACCCGCAATGAATGTGAGGTCCACCTTCCACGCCTGGGAGGCCTTCAAGCTGAACCAAGCTGACATCAGCTACAAAAAGCAGTAAGCAAACTGCTTCCCAGCCTAAGCACTGAAGGGGAAACTGACCATTAGCAGAGAAAGACATGCTCTCAAAGAGCAGTAGGCAGTCGTGCTAGGCGGGGTGGTCATGGTACTGTGGCTCTGGAGCAGCCTGCACCCCACCCCCCCAAGCCATCCTCTACTGGAGAGGGAAGAAGTGCCCTCTCGTGCAGGTCAAGGACTCCCTCTGACGTCGGGCTGTAGTTCTTACCAGCAGTGACCATGGCTGCAGGGGAGTGAGTAGGGCCATCTTCCAAGGCCCTATTGGAGGGACAGCAGAGAGGGCCCCAAGGGTGGCTCCAGAGCTGGGAAGGGGTGTCTGGCACAGCCATCTCCTCTGCCCGTTCTCTGTCTCCTCCTCCCCTCCCACTGGAGACTGTACAATTCGTGCCCATCTCCTCTGGACCTGTCTCAGAAATGTTGGGAACTGGAGATTCTGAACCTGTCTCCAAAAACATTCCCCCATCCCCCCAGCAGAAAAATTCCAAGCCAAAGCAATTTCCCAACCTGGCAGGAAACTGCCTGCCTGGGCAGAGGTGGGAGGACAGCTTGGACCCAGAGAAGGGTCCAGAGGCTCTCCAACACACATGGGGCCCTCACCCTCATCTCCCGCCCCCTGGGCCTGTCCTACCTCCCCTCCCTTCCAAACTTTCCTTGGCTCCCAGCCACTGGGGGGAGGGGTGCTTCTGTTGGCTTAACCCTTTCCTCCCCAGGCTCCCAGTCCCCCTTTCTGCTCTGGGTAGTGAACAGCTCCCCTGTTCCTGAGGTTCCTCTTCTCCTCTCAACAACCCTGCAGGGTGACTATTACGTTCTTCAGTCTGGCCTCCCCCATTTCAGAACCGGGGAAGCCCAGACTAAAGAAGTCAGAGGCTTTACCGGGTCACATCACTAGGAAGCTGGCTAGCCCGGGTTCCACGCTGGAGACAGCAGGAGTCTGTCCTGTAGGGCAGCACAGCCCCATCTCCTTGTACCCCACAGGCCCCTGCGAGCCGCTGCTTCACGCGTTGGCGAAATTAGAGTCATGAGATGCAAATGTGCCTCCCTGGTCAATGGCAAGGTCATCAAGAACAAGGACCAGGTGTTATTCATCTTCACCTCCCCAGGGCCAGGCAAGGAGGGACACTCAGAAAATGCTAGCTGAAGGGACCTTCCCTTGTGGTCAGAAGGGACATGGGGCCGGGAGGCTGCTTGGTCCCCAGGGGCCTGGCTCGAGCAGCGCTGGGGCCTAGCGCTGCTAGGCCACCATCCTTTTACAGGATGCCACCATCCTTTTACAGGATCCTGTCCCACGGCCAAGTGGAAACAGAGGGCCAAGGTGAGCTCTGGGTGCTGGCTTTCTGGCTCCAGGGGGGCTGCAGGTCACGATTTATTTTTCCAGCAACATTTCTGTGAAGACACAGCCTCCTGTGGTGTGTTTAAAATGTCAAGGTGGGCCCTTGCCTTGCTCTGCACCACGCCGGCTCCTGCTTCCCTCCCACCTACCCAAACGCCAGGTAACTGGAAAAAGATGTAGAGCATGTTAAAACTATCTGATGAGATGGAATGGAAGTTACTCCTGCATTGTGGAAATAAAGTTCTCCAAAGACTGTCTCCTGCTTTCCAGCTCCCTTTCCTTCGCCTTGTTCTGCCTGGTCTCTGCCAAACTAGGGTTGTTTGGAGAGGGGTGGGCAGCTGCCTGGGCAGGAGTGATTTGTCTAGAAGGGGTAGAGGAGGAAACCCTTCCCCTGTGTAACCCTAACCAAAAATACCACTGGTTCGTTTCCAGAAGACAAACAGTAGGTATATGAATAGAAACAGCATGTTTTGTAACTTCAGAGAATCAGTTAAATATTGCATAAGCACTGACTGGCCTTTTGTATCTCCACTCAGCAGCTTATGCTCCGGTTATTTGTGCCTGAAGTCAGGAAGCTCTAGTGTTCAAGTGCCTGTTCCTCCATTTATTGGTTCTGTGACCTTGAACGAGTCGCTTAACCTCTCAGACTTTTATCTGTAAAATGTCAAGAGCGATGATTCCCTTGAATCGTCACTCCAAGTATTGTTATCAGGATCGAGTGAAATGTGAAATGAGCATGTGCATATGCGTTGTAAACTCTACAACTATGTACACGTCACATGTCACATGTTACTCTTCTGCTGTATACCCCACCTTCCAAACTATTTTTCACTTGTCTCCCATTAGCACCAATCCTAATTCTCCAGTTCTGCTCTCTTGTTCTCCCCCTGTCCCCTGAATATATCCCACTTGTTTTTAAATCTCTGGGCTTTTCCTGTTTGACAAGGGGTGAGATGTAGCAATGCCTCTGAAAGTCATTATAGTTAAAAGGAAGAGCAAGATTGCCCAAGTTAGAATCCCAGCTCCATGTATCAACTGCTGTGAGTCCTCAAGCAAGTTACTTCCCCTCTCTGTGCCTTGATTTCCCCATCTGAAAAGTGGGGCAAATAACAGTCCTTATCCCGTAGGACAGCTGCGAGATGGGAATACATTAACCCACACAATGGGCTTAGAACGCTGCTGGGCACATTGGTGGGCTCCTGATAAACCTTTCACCTCCTTGGCTCTTGGCTTCGATTATCCTGATCAGGAGGATGAATACAGAACACATGGGAAAGCACAGAGACCGATGTGAAGTGGTATGAAGAAAGAGCTGAGGAGTGGGAGAAAGAAAAATGGAGCTGGAGAGGGAGGAAGGGAAAGAGAGGGAAAAAGCCAGGAGGCTGAGTTTGGGGAAGGTGTTTAGAGCAGTTTAGATGGGGAGAGAGTGGCTGCGAGCAGAGGGGTGCAATACTCTGAAATGAGAGAGAGATGGATTTTGTTCAAGCTCGGTGAATATTTATTGATTATGTACAAGATATGGTCCTTATTATTGAAAGTTTATAATCCAGGCAGGAAGGCCAAGCAAACGCATCAATAGTGAAGCTGCAGTGCAAGAGGGGGAAGGTTTGCTGTGACCGAATATGCGATGTCTCAAGGCAGCGCATGATTAAATGTCAGGTTGGCGATATGGGAAGTTAAAAAGGAGAATTCAGAGGAAGGCAAGACCTCTGGGGTCCAGCGGGGGCCACTGGCACATGGAGACAGGAATTGAGCAGGGTCCTCCGGAGTGGTGAGGTCTCAGCTGCTTGCTTTCTGCACCACAAACTTTGCTCTCCGATTCACTTTTCCTTTTGATTGAAAGTGACTCTGGATCCAGGCTCTGGCATGTTTCTAAATACCTTTATTTTCCCCCGTCTTATAAATGATTTTTGGCCAGGCAGAGGATTCTAAGTTCCAAATACTTTCAGCAGAACTTTGAAGGGAATGTTCCATGGTCTTTTAGCACTCAGTGGTGCCGATGCAATTTCTGGCCCTATCAAAACATGGTTCTTTGTAGGTAACCTGCTTTTTTATCTTTAAAAGCTTTTAGGACTCTCTTTTACCCTTGGGGTTTGCAAATTTCATCAGGATGAGTTGTTCTTTGTTTATAGCCCATTCAGTGTGAAGATTTGTGGGTTTTTTCAGCCTGGGGAGATTTTCTTCTATCATTTCCTGCATTATTTCTTCTTTTGAATTATTTCTGTTCTTTTAAACAGGTATAGGAATCTCTGGATCTATCATCCATGTCACTTAACTTTTCTTTCCTATTTTCCATATTCTGCTAATTTTTTTTTTTTTTTTTTTTTTTTTTTTTTTTGCGGTACACGGGCCTCTCACCGCCGTGGCCTCTCCCGCTGCGGAGCACAGGCTCCGGACGCGCAGGCTCAGCAGCCATGGTCCACGGGCCCAGCCACTCCACGGCATGCGGGATCCTCCCGGACCGGGGCACGAACTTGTGCCCCCCCGCATCGGCAGGTGGACTCCCAACCACTGCGCCACCAGGGAAGCCCTCTGCTAATTCTTTATCCATCTATGCTCATTATGTTATTCAGTCCATCTACCCACTTTCTTTTTTTTTTTTAACATCTTTATTGGAGTATAATTGCTTTTACAATGGTGTGTTAGTTTCTGCT
>NC_041219.1:42839086-42874448 GCF_002837175.3 Physeter macrocephalus | reverse complement strand
TTGTTTTAACATCTTTATTGGAGTATAATTGCTTTACAATGGTGTGTCAGTTTCTGCTTTATAACAAAGTGAATCAGTTATACATATACATATACTCCCATATCTCTTCCCTCTTGCGTATCTCTCCCTCCCACCCTCCCTATCCCACCCCTCTAGGTGGTCACAAAGCACCGAGCTGATCTCCCTGTGCTCTGTGGCTGCTTCCCACTAGCTATCTATTTTACATTTGGTAGTGTATATATGTCCATGCCACTCTCTCACTTTGTCCCAGCTTACCCTTTCCCCTCCCCGTGTCATCAAGCCCATTCTCTAGTAGGTCTGCGTCTTTATTCCCGTCTTGACCCTAGGTTCGTCATGACCACTTTTTTTTCCTTTTTAAAAAAATTTTAAATTCCATATATATGTGTTAGCATACAGTATTTGTTTTTCTCTTTCTGACTTACTTCACTCTGTATGACAGTCTCTAGGTCCGTCCACCTCACTACAAATAACTCAATTTCGTTTCTTTTTATGGATGAGTAATATTCCATTGTATATATGTGCCACATCTTCTTTATCCATTCATCTGTCGATGGACACTTAGGTTGCTTCCATGTCCTGGCTACTGTAAACAGAGCTGCAATGAACATTGTGAGTCTACGCATTTTCTTTTTCATAATTGCCTGTTTCTTAGGCTTAGTTTGGGTTCTCCAAGAAGCAAATCTTTAAAAAATTATTTCAGTTCAAGTGGCTTACTTGGGAGATGATACCAGGAACTACAAGTAGGGAAGTGGGGAATGAGATGTGATACCAGGAACTACAAGTAGGGAAGTGGGGAATGAAATATGGTACCAGGAACTACAAGTAGGGAAGTGGGGAATGAGATGAAGGGAAGGTAGCCAATGGAGGGTGCGTTATCAGCCAGTTGCCAAAGTTAATCATGCTGGGCGCCCTGGAAGCCAGAGTGGCACTCATGATTCAGAGTTATTCCACCCAAGGGGTGAGGGAGCTGGGGTATTTATACCACTCTCACTGACCATTGGCCGAGGGCTCCTTCCAGCATAGGGGTGTTAATTCCTTAGCACCTCAAGCCTGCCACATAGTTGGCAAAGAGGACTCTGGAGGCAAGTAGGGGAAAACAAAAAAGCGGCAAAGAAATGCAGTGCTGGCAGTTGGGGTCAGTTCACTGTGAACCTAAGTGGGAAGGGTGAGGGGACATCTTGGCAGTGCATCTATTATGTCCTGTTTCATGGGTGCATTATTCATCTCATATTCCTCTGAGGACATTGAACAACTTCTACTAAACTTCCTTCTATTTCCTTACATGCTGGTCCAGCTTCTGTAGAGCTTGGTCCTTCTCTTTAATGATTTTGCCTTGATTTATTTGGAAATTTGTTGCATGACTGGGGCCAATAGTGAGGAAGAGAAAAAGTGTGGGAGTAGGTTCTAGAAGCTGTCTTTTGGGAGTAGAGCGCCTCAGCTTATTCCTGGGTTCTCTTGCTTTTCCTACACAAATCCTGGGCACATTGCTCCGGTCTGGGGTCAAGTGCCTTTATTACCTGGTGTTTGGCAAATTTGGGAAAAAAAGAGGTCAACCTCCCTGCTGATCTAGATGTCAGTTCTCAGACAACCACCCTGATGATGACCGAAGACCTCATCCTGCAACTCAGGTCCATTTCCTCTGATTTGGAAAACTCCCAGAAAAACTCCCACTATTCACAGCCTTCCTTTTCTGCACATATTTTGAGCTGTGGTTCCTCCAACAAATAGATTCTATATGCTTTCTGTCCTGAGATTCCTCAACTTTAGTGGTCCACTGATGCCACTCAGTCTTCCAGCCCTATTATGAGTCTATTGTTTTAAAATATTTCTTTTCTGTCATTGCTAGGGATTGAGAATGAAAATAGTAGTGAAAGCATGTGCTCAGTCTACCATTTTGATACAATCCCCAAGAAAGATGATTTAAAGAAGTATTGTTGAGTGTTATACAATTAAGCCCCCCACCCGCCCCTGCCCACCCCTGACATGTTATCAAGAGCCCACAGTAAAGATTTAGATGTCAGACTAGTGTTTCCTTCCGATGTGACAAGTTGATGAGATGTGTTGAGGCAGGTTGTGTTTTCCAACAACAACCGGAACAATATCTGCCATCCTGCACCATTTATGTAACCTTAACACTCCTCCCATTGAGTGGTAGGGTCTATGTCTTCTCCTCTTGGACCAGGGCAGACATTGTGACTACGCCATAGCAGAACTCACTCTGTAACTTCTGAGGCTGGATTATAAAAGTGCCATGCACTTCTACCCTGCTCTCATGGGACACTCACTCTTGAAACCCAGCCACCATGTTCTGAGGAAGCCCAAGTTACCCCACCTGAAGAGACATGTGGAGAGGCCACGTGCAGCCCATCTGACATCACAACTGATGGGCAGTATCAGCTGCCATATGTGTGAGTGAAGTCATATCTGGATGATTCCAGACCTTACCTGCCACTCACTCCCAGCTTTTGAGTCTTCCCAGCTGAGGCCCCAAACACTGTGGGACAGAGAAAACTGTCCCTGCTGTGCCCTGTCCATTCCTGACCCACAGAATCCACGAACGTCATAAAATTGTTGTTTCACACTTCTATATTTCAAGGTAAAACAATCCAAAATAGTAACTGGAACATGAGCCACATAGGGTTCAGCTTTATAAAGACCATTCTCATATTGTTCTCCCTCCCTGGTATGCCCTTTATTTTCTTCTTTACCTGGATAACTTTTTGCTCTTTCTTCAAGAATTAGCTCAAGTTCCATCTCCATAAAGCCTTCCCTGAGATCCAGCCGCTGGGAATCTCACCCTCCCTTGAACACTGGCGAACATCTTTCTAGTTCTTTAGAGAGAGGTAGCATGGTATACTGGAAGTAGATGTGAAAATCTAGTTTTGACATCAGAAATATTTGGGGTCTACTCCCAGCTCTACCACTTACCAGCTGTATGATCTTGGGCAAGATGCCTCATCAACAACATTATTGAAAAGATTAAATGAGATAATGTATGTTACCACTCTTAACAATTAATGACAGATTGTCAACAATCATAGGCAGTCAACAAATATTTATTGAACATTGTTGTGAGTACCTAGTGCTGTGTAACCCTCCACCCCAAAATTCAGTAGCTTGAAATAACAATACTCACTTATTTTACTCTTGAAATTTCAGTTTGGGTAGGGCTCAGCGGGACAGCCCATCTCTACTCATGCAAGATCAGCTGGGGTGACTCAGCTGGGGTTGGAAGACCCACTTCCAGGATGGCTTACTCACATGGCTGACAGGTTGATGTAGACTGTGGTATTGGCTGGGGCTATCTACCAGGGGCCTGAGCTCCTCTACACGTGGGCCTCTCCTCAGTACTACATGGGCTTCCTTCTGGCATGGAAGCTGGGTTTTGAGAGTCAGTGTTCCAAGAAACCAAAATTGGAAACTGATGTACTCTTATAAGACTCGGGCCCAGAAACAAGTACAGTGTCACGCTGGTTGTATTCTATTGGTCAAAGCAGTTACAGGACCCATTTAATCCAAAGAGAAGGAACACAGACCCTCCCTTTCAATAGAAGGAGTATAAAAGAAATTGTGGCCATGTTTAATATGTCACAAACATCTTCAGGATATCAGGTACTCTTCTATGCTCTGAAAATACAATGTTGTACAAGACAGATATGGTACCCACTCTCATGTAACTTATACTCCATATTATTATTTGTTTTGTTATATGCACTCGCATCTTGTGTCTTCAACTAGCCTGAAAATACCTTACAGGGCAAGACTTTGTCTTATTTATCTTTCTATCCTTGATACTTGACACACTGACTGGTATGTAGTTAATGAACAGGAAATATTGGTGAATTAAATTACACTATATAAGATAAGATCATGAGACAGCACTTTGCAAATTACAAATCACAATTCAAATAAAAGATTTGTAGTTGCTCATTTAAACTCTTAATGATTCCTTACTCTGCAACAGCCACGATTTCAGGCCTTATTAATACAGAGATAATAAGATAGAGGTCCTGCCTTCAAGACACTATAGAGTAGATATTAGTATTACCTATTTCCTTGAGTATTACTCTTAGGAAATTAGCTTAATGACAGCTAATTGGTTAATGTATTTAAAATGTATAGCCTGAGAAGCACTTCCAGAATAGCAGAGTACGGACCTCTGAAAATAAATGCAGTGACAACATTGGCAAAACATCAACTTTTTTAGAACTCTGGAAATTAATCAAAGGCTTGTAACAATCTGATGAGGGTTTATTCAAGAAAAGCAGCTGAATCTCAGTAATAAAAATGAACTTGGTGCTGTTTTAACTTGTCCTATTCCTATCTACCTCCCTCAGCTCCATGATAGCCTTGAAAACTGGCAGCTCATAACCATAGTAGTTGTGAAAACCAGCAGCCAAGCAGCCAGCGGAGGGGGCAGAACGGGTTTGGAGCTACCCAGTAGATTGTCACTCTATTTCTCTGGCAGCTCCCGGGAAAAGCCCTATTCAGAGTTTGTCTTTATTGACTTGACTCAGAGCTCACTCAGTGAGAAAAACCCTGTGTCCTGGAAGATTGTTGTTGAAACAATCAGTGGCAATTGTTTAACATGACAGCTGTCTGAGGTGATGACACCAGTTGGGGTAAAGGAGAGGCTGGTCAAAAAACCTAAAAGGAAAATTGGGGGACTATGATGTTCATAGGGGACTTTAAAAAGCTCTGACATGATGCTGGGAATCTAGAAGTCCACAGGCATGTACAGAGCTATGTATACCCAGAAAAGACCTAAGAAGACCCTCATATTTCACTGGCTGACCTACCAGGAAATGGATGCCAAGGCAGAGTTGTAAAACACCTGCTGGAGCATTGAAAACACACTCAACATACAGAGCAGAGAACCCTTCAACAGAGGATGTGAGGTTTATTGGTTAAAGTATTTAAGGAAATATCTGTCTAATCACTAGCTGACCACTTTTAGTTACTAGGTTAATTACCTGGCAGAAACTTCAGTGGATGCACCTATCAAAGAATATAGACTATACAGAATTAGTCCAGAAAAGTCACTAAACAAACAGCAGCAACTGCAACAAATACAATGACAACAAAAATAGTAACAACAATGAACCCTAGAGAGGGGGAGAGTATCAGATTTCCAGAGTCACCACATTATATTAAATGTACAGTTTTCAACAAAAACAATTATGAGACTTGCAAACAAACCAGCAAACAGTAAATTATAAGTCATACACAGGAAAAGAGAGAGTCAATAGAAAATACCAATAGAAACCATCCCTGAGGAAGCCCAGATGTTAGAGTTACTTGTCAGTTTTAAATCAGCTATTATTATAAATATATTCAAAGAACTAAAGAAAACCATGTCCAAAGATAAAGTATGAGAATGATGTCTCACCAAATAAAGAATATCAACTAAACTATTGGGTGTAAGATAGGCTACAAGGAAATATTGTACAATAGAGGGAATATAGCCAATATTTTGTAATAACTGTAAATGAAGTGTAACTTAAAATTGTTTAAAAATTTTAAAATAATAAATTAAAATTTTAATTAAAAAATTCAGCATGGGAAGTTAAAAAAAGAATATCAACTAAAGAAATAGAAATTATATTTTTAAAAGAACCAAATAGAAATTATGGAGTTGAAAAGTGTAATCACTGAAATGAAAATTTCATGAGAGGGGCTCAACGGCAGATTGGAGCAGGCAGAAGAAATGAACAGCACCAGTAAAAGTAACTGCTTTGGTAAATATAAAAGCGTGTACATATTTTTTATTTGTAACACTTTTCTTCTAACCGACTTAAAAGACAACTGCCTAAAGCAATAATTGTAAAACTATGTTGATAGATTGACTTATAATGCATAAAGATGTCATTTGTATGACAATACCACAAAGGAGAGAGAGAACAGATCTACACTGAAGCAAAGTTTTTGTGTACAATTAAAATTAAGTTAGTACTAGTCTGAACTAGATTGTTTTAAGTTAAGATGTTAAATATAATCCTCAGAAGAACTACTGAAAACAACTTTGAAAATACAGCAAACAAAGAACCAACAAGGGGGCCTTCCCTGGTGGTGCAGTGCGGGGAACACAGGTTCGAGCCCTGGTCTGGGAAGGTCCAACATGCCGCGGAGCAACTAAGCCTGTGCGCCACAACTACTGAGCCCGCGTGTCTAGAGCCCATGCTCCGCAACAAGAGAAGCCACCGCAATGAGAAGCCCACGCACCGCAACAAAGAGTAGCCCCCGCTCACTGCAACCAGAGAAAGCCCGCGCGCGGCAACGAAGACCCAACGCAGCCTACATAAATAAATAAATAAATAAGAAAGAGTCTTAAAAAAAAAAAAAAAAAAAGAAAGTAGAATGGTGGTTACCAAAGACTGGGGGAGGGATGAATGGGGAATTACTGTTTAACGGGTACGGAGTTGCAGTTTGGGATGATGAAATTTCTGGAGATGGATAGTGGTGATGGTTGCACAACAATGTGAATGTGCTTAATGCTACTGAACTGTACACTTAAAAATGGTTAAAGTGGTAAATCTTATGCACATTTTACCACAATAAAAAAGGGTTTTTCTTTGTTTGTTTGTTTTTTTGCGGTACGCGGACCTCTCACTGTTGTGGCCTCTCCCGCTGCGGAGCACAGGCTCCGGACGCGCGGGCTCAGCGGCCACGGCTCACGGGCCCGGCCGCTCCGCGACATGTGGGATCTTCCCGGACCGGGGCACGAACCCGTGTTCCCCGAATCGGCAGGCGGACTCTCAACCACTGCGCCACGAGGGAAGCCCCGTTTAACTGTATCTTGACTTAGTTAATCCTTCTACTAATAGACATTTAGGTTGCCTCCAATTGTTCGTGAGCACAAACACCATGGCTGTGAACGTTCTTGCTTGTGCTTGCTGGCAAGTACTTGCAGGAGTATTTCAGTAGGATGGATTCCTAGAAACAAAATTTCTGGGTTAAAGGGCATATTCCTTTTTAACTTTTGTAATCTTCCTTGGCTCTTTATACTAATCCCCTCCACCTATTCCTCTTCTACCCCACTCTACAGCTTCTAGAGGAGACCAGACTCCAGGGTACAGGAGGCAGATTGAGCTGTCAGGGGATTCCTTCTTCTACTGGGGATTCCAGTTTTCCGTTGCTGTACAACCAACTACCTCAGAACTTATCAGCTTAAAGGAAAAACCATTTTGCTAGATCTCATATTTTGGGTCAGGAATTTGGGCAGGGCTCAGCCAGGTGATTCTTCCACTTCACATGGCATCAACAGTGGACCCTTGGTGGTATTCAGCTGGTGGCTAGGCTGGGCTGGAGTCTAACATGGCTTCATTCACATGTCTGGTGCCTTGACAGGGATATCTGTGTGGCTGGGCTCAGCTGAGGCCCTTTTCCTCTCTAGGTGGTCTCAGGGCCTCTCCATGTGGTCCCTCCAGCAGGATAATCAGACTTCCACATGGTAACTCAGGCTCCAAGAGACCAAGGCAGAGCTGCAAGTCCTTATAAAGGCATTGTCACTTCTGCCGTATTCTCATGGCCAAAACAGTCATAGGCCAGCCCAGATTCAAGGGGAGGGGGAAAAAAACATCCTACTTCTGAATGGGAGAGGCAGGAAGTACACACAGGGGAGGGAGGAATTTATCCCACCCAGTGTGAAGTCATTTGTTTTGATAGCCGTGTGTTGTAATTACTTACTATGGAATACATGGTGTATATACACTATGTTACCCTCCTAAAAACGGAAACATCCTTAATTTGGAAGCGCATTTGGCCCCTAATGTGCCAAGGGCTTTAGATAAAAGTTTATACGTCCGTATTATTATCCCCAGTTTACAGATTAGGAAATGGAGGCTCAGATTAGGAAAAAAAGAGGTAAAGTGAGTTGCTCAACATTAGTTAACTTTTGGGACTTTAAGAGGATTGTCTCATTAGCATTATTCATATCACAGTACCTAGCAGGGAATCTAGTAGCCAAGTAATAGATTAGTGAATGACTTCAGATTAAGTGTCACCCAGCTGGAAGGTAGCAGAGCCAGAACTCAGATCCAGGTCTCAGACTCCAGGTCCAGTGCTCTTTCCACCCCAGTGCCTCTGCAGAGTGTCCAGAATCAGCTGACGGCTCACCTGGCTAGGTTTGTGTGCACCCTCTGAGGAGCCTCTGATTGGCTCAATTTGTACCTGAATGGGCAGGGCAGTGAGCGTCCTCCTGGGATGCAACCTTCAAGACCAGAAAGGAACATCATGTATCAGCCTCCATCGAAGACCAACATGATCAACCGGAAGTTAAACCTGTCTAAGGGTGGTGAAAGAAAGCACTCTCCCCTACCTCTCCTCCTGCCCTCACCCCTACTATGATTCTGCTTTAAGACCAAAGCTTTTTCCGTAAATCACACCAAATATTTCTGGGGTGAGAGTCTAAATTCTAAGGAGGGGGTCCACTAAAAAGGCCAGAAAACATATAATCACCTGGAAAGAGGGATTTCTGTTTTAAAAACAGTAGCCCAAAAAAAAAAAAAAAAAAAACAGTAGCCCATTAAACTTCAAAACACCTTTGATTCTCAATAGGAGCAGTCTTGTGCTTCATGGGCCCTTCATGGAGATACAGTCACACGCCATGTTGTACTTCCCCTGTGCAAACAAGGCCTTTTGCCAGATTTATCAAAAAACAAACCAAACCAAAAACAACCAAAACCCAGTATGCCCAGCTAAGTTTGAATTTCAGATAGACAGCAAATAACTTTTTAGTATTAATGTGTCCTATACAATATTTAGGACCTATTATTTTATTTATTATTTATTATTTAATATGTCATACATTGCACCTATAAAGAAGTGAAAAGAGGGACAGAGTCCTGATTTTCAAGGACTGATGAGTCCCTTGGCAGAGGTTCTTTTCAGGATTCTGGTTTGTTTTATTCAAAGAAAGATCACCTGTGGGTCCCTAGCACCTAATGCCTGGCACAGAGAGGGAGAACAGTAAATATTTACAGAATGACCATCACTCTCCAAGTCCTACTGGGTGCCTCCCACCAGAGACTGGAATCTACAGGGAGTGGAATCAAGGGCTGTGATAGGGCAGAGAAGGGATGACAGAGGCTATGTTACCTGGGGTCTAGGTGGAGGGGTCAGGAAAGGCTTGCAGAATGATGTGAGATCTGACAAGAGTAGGATGGAAACAGAGGAAAAGCTTAAGCAAAGGCAGGTAGTGAGGCCGGCAGGAGCCAGTCCTGCCAGGAGAAGTAATAGTTCAATCCAAATAGAGGAATTGTGGGGTTATTTTTTCATATGCTCCCCCTTTCTAAGACGACCCGCAGAGATAGCTCTACACACATCCTTGTCTTGCACCAACCAGAGCCCCAAATACCCAGTGTGGTAGCAGCTGCCACCTTGTGGTGAAGTTTATAAAGACATCCTCAAGGAAAATCGTACCTTTGATAACTAGTTTTGTTATTGCCACAGTGATGAGGATGAGGATGATCTTGATGATTAGATATCATTTATTGCACTCCTACAGTGTTACAATTTGTAGGATACATTCCTTCATTTAATCCTTGCAATTGTCTTTTTTCTGCTGGGAAATGACCCATCTCTCATCTTGGAAAGACGAGCAAGTGTCCCCCCTGCATGGGGGCGTCTGCGTACAGACCTCATGCAAAGTAGCTCCAGCTTCCAGAGAGGAGAAGAAAGCAAGCAGCCAGGCTTCAGTTGGCAACTGAGTGTGATCTAATCTAGGGAGGTTTGAAGAAAATGCTTTGCGGTTGCCTTCCTCGACCCCATGCAGGCTGTGCCCCAGCCCTGGGTGTGCCAGGCAGGGGTGGGGGTAGGATGTACCAGCTTTAGTCCGATGTTTAAATCCCCCTAGACCCCTTACCATTGCCTTGGGCAAGTCATTTCCCTTTCTGAGCTTCCATTTTCCATCTTTAATTCTGTAGCCTTTAGTTTTCTCATCTGTAAATGTAAATAACACTATCTATTTGAGAGGGTTATTTTGAGGATTAATATCTGGATAGAAATGGTTAAGTATGTTAAGTGAAAGAAGTCGGTTATGAAATAACATGATCTCAGGGAATTCCCTAGCAGTCCAGTGGTTAAGACTCTGTGCTTTGGGGACTTCCCTGGTGGCGCAGGGGTTAAGAGTCCGCCTGCCAATCCAGGGGACACGGGTTCGAGCCCTGGTCTGGGAAGATCCCACATGCCTTGGAGCAACTAAGCTCGTGCACCACATCTACTGAGCCTGCGCTCTAGAACCTGCATGCCACAACTATTGAAGCCGGCGCACCTAGAGCCCGTGCTCCACAACAAGAGAAGCCACCGCAATGAGAAACCCGCGCACTGCAACGAAGAGTAGCCCCTGCTCACCGCAACTAGAGAAAGCCCGTGCGCAGCAACGAAGACCCAGCGCAGCCAAAAATTAAAAAAAAAAAAAAAAAAGACTGTGCTTTCACTGCTGTGAGCATGGGTTCGATCCCTGGTCAGGGAACTAAGATCCCGCAAGCCACGCGGTGCGGCCAAAAAAAAAATTTTTTTAATAAAAATAAAATAAAAAACAAAATAACATGATCTTGATTTTATTAAAAATAAATACACATGTGCATTTCAAATGTTACTGCCCAGAAAAAAACCTAAACCGCGTATAACAGGTTCAGGGAAACAGTGGAGGCTGGTGGTGAAAAGCAAACTCTAGAACAGACAGGGTGTAAATCCCAGGTCCTCCCCTTCCTAGCTGCGCGGATGTAAGTCAGTCACCTAACTTCTCCGCCTTTCAGTTTTTACAACTGGGAATTGGCAATAATAATAAATACATACCTACTGAATATGGTTGCTGAGGAAATATGTGTAACACACACAATGCCCAACACGCAGTAGGCCCTCAATGAGGGACATGCTAGCACTGCTGTCTGCGGGCGGTGCTCATGGACGGTTTTCAGACGTTTATTAGGCTTTTGTGGAGTTTCCCAAAGTTTCTACATCGATTACTTATTACTTCCACATCTCTGGGGGAGAAATGTTATACAAATAACAGCATATGGCAAGTGCCAGGCACGAAGTGACCTCTTGAGAAATGGGTGCCCTGCCCCACGTCCCTCCCGGCAAGCTCTTTCCCTCCCTGATGTCCTGTGAGAAGGGCACCGAGGGTCTCATTTGGGGTCATTACAGCAAGTCATGGACATTCGTAGGGCCAGAGAGACGGCTACCAGCAGAGAAAGCAGTTAGGGGCAAGCGGGGATGCATGAGGGATACGAATGTGGGGAAAGCTGACTGAATCTCATGCTGTGTCCTCAGGGAGCTGTGTTTGGGGGGCTTTCTGCCTCCGTGGTCACCAGGGAAACGAGCTGAAGAGAACTGGGTGGAAGCTGGCAGGTGGGTCTATGATTGCTCTGTGTAAAATGGATTCAATTCTGGTGCTGTTTGAAAATTTTCTTAATAAGATGTTGGAAAAATTATTAGCAATGTGTTGAGTGAGGGGAGAGGGAGAGAGGACAAGAGTGAACAGGGTCTGAGGGTGACCACAGAGATGATCCATGAACTCAGGCCTTTCACACCGTTTAGAGCAGCAAAGTCACTTGGATGTCACATAAGCCATCCTTCTTGCTTTCCAGATGAGGAAACCTCCATTGGCTGAAGATCACCCAGCCAGGACCAGTGGCCACGCTCCTGTCAAGTACCAAGCTGCCGAGTGTTTTGGATAAAAACACCCGAGGATTTTTCCCAAGGCTGCCTCCTCAGGCAGGAAGTTCTGTAGGCCTCTGACTCAGCCAGATCGGAAAAGGCTCGGGCAGGGGGAGCTGAGAGTTGCCATGGTGCGGAGTCGGGTGCTCAAAAAGCATAAAATGGGCGGCTGGACACAAGGGATGGGCCAGCCCTGTTCTGAACAAGCCTGATGTGTGGAAACCATCCTTGCAGAGGGGTTTATTAGAAAGCCTCTCCAGAAACACTTGAGCCAGTTTTTGCCAGAATTGTCATATTTTAGCCCATCACATTCTCAGAATCCCCCTCCCTGACCAAACCACAACACATTATGAAAATAACCCAGTGTGAAGTAACAGTCAGAGAGCCAGGCACCAGAGCCCTGGGCACACCCAGCTTCCACCTCCGCTCTGCTTCTGATGAGCCAGTGACGTCAGACATGACACTTCGATTCTCAGCTCTTCACTGCCCTCATCTTTCAAATGGTGAATTACCCCACCAGCCTTTTGGGACACGAACTAAGATAATACATACAACAGGCTTGCTGCAGTGTCTTACATGTGGAAAGCACACAGTAAATGATACATAATGTTGCTGTTTTTGTTGGGGTAGTGTGTTGTTTATTTTATTTGTGAATTCTTAATGACTCACCCACTTAACAGCTTTCCCATGGGGTAAGTAACATCCTCTCTAAAACTCAGTTTCCTCCTCTGGAAAATAAGTAACTCCCAGCTCAGAGGTTGTTGTGAGAACTTGGGGTTAATGATGTAAAACGCCTGGCTCATAGCCAGAAAGGGCAGATTGCTGGCTACCAGGTCCTATCCTGCACCCAGGGCAGACATTACTAATTGAGCCTGGAGGCCGCCTTGGCATTCTTGTCGATGCATGAGTGAAGTTGAGGGTGGAGATGAATTCTATTTGCCACTCTTAGCATGTGCTCAATGAATTTCAATGCCCATGATCCTTCTCTATCACCTTTCCTTCCCAAATAACTAACCTCCAGGGGCTGACCTGGTTTGGTGAGTGTAGGGTCCCATTAATTATATCAGGCTCCAAAGACATGTTGACTCTGTGTCCCCTACTGTCTAGAAATTCTTGGGTTTCCCAGAAAAAAATGTTCTAGCTAGGAAAAGGCCTAGGGAAAAGGCCAGAGTTTCCCATAAATGTAGGTATGGGGATTCAGGTTCCAGGGGATCTGAGTCCCTCCTGTCCACAATCAGTGACTGAAATTTCCCCTTCAAAGCTTTATACCTTGACCTTTACACATTTTGAAAATGAAAACACCCCAGGAAGAATAACTCCATAAGCTCTTTCAATTCTTTATTATGTTATCAGGAGCTGAGACCTGACTTTGAAAGGCCCGAGTATACCGAGGATTAGAGTAAACTGTGAGGAATGGCATTAGTTCTGAAAATAAAATTTGACTATAAACATTCTAGGACAAGTGCTGAACACTAAGGCAGGAAGAACTGAGTTCAAATCCAAGTCAGACCACAATTAGATGTGTGACCTTGGCCAAGTCCCTTAACCTCTCTGAGTTCAAATTTTCTTCTATGTATTGAGATGATAATAATATTCACTATTTTTTATTATTATTAAGGCTCTCTCCTCCTTACTTTAAAACCCACTATCAAATAAGATAATGGACAGAAAAGTGCTTCATAGTAAATTTCCCACTAGGGATTGGGTGGTTTATTACAAAGACTCAGTTATGATAGAAATCCAACTCCCAGTAGCTGCAGCTGTATAAAGGAACTTATTGCCTCATGTAATTAAAAACCAGAGATGGAATGACTTCAGGCTTAGCTGGATCCAGAAGATGAAACCGTATTTTCCTGGCTATCTCACCATCTCTCATCTCTGCTTCACTCTAGGCTGACCTAATTTTCTCCCACTGCATATAGTGTTTTCATGTGGCCAGGGAAGATAGCCACCAGCTGAAATAAATAAATTTCCTTCCAGATTAACAACTCCAGGGCAAAAGAGAGCTTCTCCACCCACACATACATCATCATATCAATCCCAGGGATTTGGGTCATGGGCCCCCTTGGATCAACCACTCTTGTTGGGAAACGGGATACAATGGTTGATCTGGTCTGAGTTATTTATCTACCTCATAACTAGGGGTTGGTAGGGTGGGTGATTTTTATGACTGACAGCCCCATGAGACCTACATGTCTGGGGGAGGGGAAGGGGGGGTGTAAGGTTTTTGGATAGTCAAAAACCAGAGCTGGCCAGGCTATGTCTCTGCTTGCAGAAATCCCAAGCTGCCTCATGAGAAAGGTAATGTCAGGGACTTCCCTGGCAGTCCAGTGGTTAAGACTTCGCCTTCCAACGTAGGGCGTGCGGGTTTGATCCCTGGTCGGGGAGTTAAGATCCCATATGCCTCGCGGCCAAAAAACCAAAACATAAAACAGAAGCAATATTGTAACAAATTCAATAAAGACTTTTAAAAGATAGAAGAAAAGAAAGATAATGTCAAATGAGCTAGGGCCGCCTCATGGTCCTTCAAAGAGTTCAGGAATAATAAATGCTGTGTCTGCTGTTTGTCATGTTTTCTGTATGCCTGCCACATTTTCAACACCTTGCTATTCTTGAGAAATTTCCAGCCTTATGAGCCCCATCTCTCCATGGTGGGACCCAGAAATGTTGGCTTCCCAGCCTTCCTTGCAGCTAAGGAGCCGGCATGTGACCCAGTTTCACCAATCAGACTCACCCAGGGAGATGAGGAGAAGGAAGTGAGAACTTGAGGAAGGATGCTCTGTGTGGCGAGTGGCTCCAGACGCTCAGCTTTAGGGAGAAATCCTGGTGCAGAAATGCCCTCGAGGAGCTGCAGTGGTGGCGTTTTGCTCATCCAGCTGTTTCTATGGCCATTTAAGGGCATCCATCCTGGAAGCTTAGCCTCGAGCCAGGTCTGTCGGCCCTTCACCCAATTTTTTTTTTTTTCTCTTTCAGCCATTTCTTTTTATTTACAGTTTGTGTTTAATGCAAATCAATTCCATAACATGAGAAGTTACTCAGAATCAAAGCATAAACACACAAACACAATATACAATCCAAAATAGATGTATAGCATTCAGGTATAAAACAAAAGGGAATGTTCACACACAGTAGCTTGAGATCTGTTGGATATGGTTGTTCCAGTGTAGGTTTCTAAAGATGGAAAAAATATGACTTTGGTTATCAAGACTACTGTGGCCATATTAGATTTTGGAACACCTAAGCGTCAGTGTGTGACCATGAGAACAAAAGACTTAGGGAGTGTCTATTTTTAAGCAGGTGTCTGTGCATCAGGCAGCTGTGAAAAGATTTACTTTCCAAAATCAAGCCCACTTTAGGCTTAGGACCAAGTTCTGACTATCTAAAAAGATTGAATGAAAACAGAAAGTGTTCCAAATGTGGCCATTCTGATTCAGTTTAAAAAGAAGTATTGGGCTTCCCTGGTGGCGCAGTGGTTGAGAGTCCGCCTGCCGATGCAGGGGACACGGGTTCGTGCCCCGGTCCGGGAGGACCCCACATGCCGCGGAGCGGCTGGGCCCGTGAGCCATGGCCGCTGAGCCTGCGCGTCCGGAGCCTGTGCTCCGCAACGGGAGAGGCCACAACAGTGAGAGGCCCGCATACCACAAAAAAAAAAAAAAAGAAGTATTTACAGAAAAGAGTATAAAAGTTTTTCTGATTTTAAGGTAAGCAAGCTTCCAGTCTTCACTTCCCAAATATTTGATTTATAGTTTAGCTCCTTCACATATTTGCCTTTTTAATTTCAAGACTTGTCAATTTTACCTTCCAAACAGAAACTGTAAAAAGTATTTGACATATGCAGAAGTAAAAAGCATTTTGAAATTAGTTGAGATCAATGTAATTTTACTCTTTGTTATCTGTTTCGCTAAAAGAATCTAGTGCTCTTTTTGAATAAGAATAGTTGATAAGTATATAAGCAGAATGTACTCATTATGCTTGGATTTGGGGTAGATTCCAATCCATCATTGCCCTGGTACGTAACAATGACCGTATAAAAATTCAAATGCAATGTCAAACCCAAACCCCAGAGGAAAGAATTCAGTTTCCAAGAGAACAGTGGTAGCTTAGCATAAAATTTTATCCAGAGTACATCAGCATTAAGTTAGTACCGCTGAAACAACACATTGAGGATTTACAGTAACACCTGGAAGTTCCTTCTAGTGTACATATACATAGAATCATGGAAGCTTTCTGTTTTACCTCATTGTTTTATGGCCTTATAAATTTAAGGAACCAAATAAAAACTGAATCCCTGCTCCACATCCCCTTCTTTATCTCTAAGTAAGATAAAATCTATTCTCACTTTCAAGGTGGAGTTTTATGTGTCCATACTTCTTAAGCCACCTTGAAGGAAATCACCTCTTAACCAATTTTGGATGTTGTCTCTCTTCGTCTTGTACAGGAAATGCCAGCAGATTTAATACTGGCACTCATCATCTAGCCAAACCCTTCTCGTGCTCGTCAAACCAAGCAGATCCGGGATCCTCAACAGTTTCTGTCAATAAAATGTGTGGAATTAGCAGGTTCATTCAATGAAGACCTGTTTTTTCCTGTTGTTTTTTTTTCCTTGTCATGCTGGATGTCTGGATGCCATTTGAATTGGGTTGAGAGGATGGGGAAGTATAGATGTTTCTTGGCCTGAGTCTCTTAACAGTAGAGATGTAGAAGTGAGACGGAGGGGCTTCCCTCGTGGCGCAGTGGTTGCGCGTCCGCCTGCCGATGCAGGAGAACCGGGTTCGCGCCCCGGTCCGGGAAGATCCCACATGCAGCGGAGCGGCTGGGCCCGTGAGCCATGGCGGCTGAGCCTGCGCGTCCGGAGCCTGTGCTCCGCAACGGGAGAGGCCACAACAGTGTGAGGCCCGCGTACCACAAAAAAAAAAAAAAAAAAAAAAAAAAAAATGAAGTGAGACGGAGATCACGAAGAGACTGGCTGTTGACTGCAGAGCACCGTCGCTTGCCTTGGTGGTGGAATTCGCTGGATTGGGGGCAGCTGAGGTGGGCTGGGAGAAGTATTTGAAGGTGTTCCAACCGTTGTTTGATTCGAATAAATCTGCATAGGTAAGGGCAGTGCCAGAAGCAGCAGCCCCAGTCCGAGCCTGGCCCCCATAGCTCTGCCCAGGTCCACTCGGTCAGTGCACGGCATGCCTCACTGGATGTGGGGTCCGTGGAGGATCGCTGGCTCGGGGTGGACGCAGGCAAAGTCTCAACCAATTCTTTTAATAAGCTCCTTTTCTGCTTAATCAGCCAGTGTGTGTTTCTGTCACTTGCAGTGAAGATCCCAGACTAATAGGTACTCTAACCCCCATGGCAGGCACCAGGTGGAAGAGTTCCCCTGAAGGGGCAGTTTTCCCCACTTGCCAGGGAAGACACAGTGGGGACCAGAGGGCAGGGGAACTTAAGGCCGACCAGGGCTATGCTACTAGGCCAACCCCAGCTCAGGATCTTGTACCAAGGATGGCTGACATGAAGACAAAAGTAAGTCAGATGAAAGAGTGATATAGCTGGATATACACAGGTGACCTGGCATTACTTATTTATTTCTGTGTGTATGTATTTTTTTTTTTTTTTTTTTTTTGTGGTATGCAGGCCTCCCTCTGTTGTGGCCTCTCCCGTTGCAGAGCACAGGCTCCGGACGCGCAGGCCCAGCGGCCATGGCTCACGGGCCCAGCCGCTCCGCGGCATGTGGGATCCTCCCAGACCGGGGCGCGAACCCGGTTCCCCTGCATCGGCAGGCGGACGCGCAACCACTGCGCCACCAGGGAAGCCCCTATGTATTTTTATTGAGACAAAATTCACACAATATAAAATTAGCCTTTTTTTTTTTTTGTGGTACGCAGACCTCTCACTGTTGTGGCCTCTCCCGTTGCGGAGCACAGGCTCCGGACGCGCAGGCTCAGCGGCCACGGCTCAGGGGCCCAGCCGCTCCGCGGCATATGGGATCCTCCCGGACCGGGGCACGAACCCGTGTCCCCTGCATCGGCAGGCGGACTCTCAACCACTGTGCCACCAGGGAAGCCCCCAAAACATTTTTATCACCTCCAAAGTACACCTTGTAACCATTAAGCAATCACTCCCTGTGTTCCCCTCCTGCTAGTATCTAGCAATCGTTAGTCTGCATTCTTTCTCTATAGATGTATGTATTCTGGGTATTTCATATAAGTGGAATTGTACAGTATGTGACAGTTTGCGTCTGGCTTCTTTCACTAGGCATCATGTTTTTGAGGTTCATCCATGTTGTAGCACGTATCAGTCCTTCATGCCATTTTATGGTTGAAAAATATGGATAGATCACGTTTTTATTCATCCATTCATCAGTTGATGGACATCTGGGTTTTCTTCATATTTTGGCTATCGTGAATAGTGCTGCTAGCCAAGAAGAAGATGATGGGAGGGTAAGACTGTTGGAACAGCAGCATGAACCCAGTCCTTAGGCAATGACACAAATAGTATCTTCAGCCCGGAGCAGAGAACCTGACGGAGTCTGGGAGCATCCTAGTGGGGATGATCAAAGGACAAGGACAGATGCCAGGAGGGAGAGAAAGAGGTCTCAGTGGTAGCTGAGGAGTACCTGTAAGTCTCTGGGAGCTCTGAAGGAGAAATGGTAGGTCTGAAGGGGAAATTCCAGTCATTTGTGTCAGAGACCAGTATAGCATAGGAGTTAAAGGACAACTTTGGAGGCAAACAGCTGGGGTCTTGAATCCTGACTCACTCACCAGCCATGGAACATTGGGGCAATCATTTCATCTTTCTGGGTCTCAGTCCCTCTTTTGTAAATGGGGCTCATAACCATCCTTAGTTCACAAGATTGTCAGCATTAACTTAGATAATATAAGTAAAGCATAATACCGGACACCCGATAATCTCTTACTCTAAGGTAGTTATTACTCTTAGTATTAAGGTTAGTTAGTGTTATTGTGTCTCTATTTTTCTGTCCCACCCTGAAGCAGGTCCAGGATGTTAAAATGGTGTAATAGGTGTGGATCTACTTAGCCCATACACTTGGGAGTGCAAAAATATCTCTTCATTTTGCAATATCTGAGCTAGATTTCTTATCTCATTCGATTTGGGATTTTCCAGCTCTCCCCAGGATGGCAGCTAGCCATTGGAGGGGACTCACACTGAACCAAGTCCTAGGGAGGGGTGTCATCACCCGCCCCTTGCAGGCATCTGTCTGGTCTTCATTCATTGTATCAGTCAGGGTTCAACTGGAGAAACATGACCAGTAGGATATATTATGAGATTTATTTCAAGGAATTTGTTTATGCAATTGTGGGAGCTGGTAGGCAAATCCAGAATCTGTAGGGCAGGTTGTCAGAAAGGCTGGAACTCTCAAGCATGAGCTGAAACTGCTGTCCACAGGCAGAATTTCTTCAAGGGAGTTTCAGGTCTGCTCTTAAAGCTTTTCAATTGGGGCCACCAGGGAAGCCCCAATTAACTGCGGACCATAGCCTCCCCTAACTGACACATAAATCTGACCAAGAGCATCATCATTTCTAATCTTGCTGTCTTCCCCACCAGCCTCCTGGAGTGTCTCAGGCCAGTGGGCCTCCTCACAACCCAGCACAGTGTGGCCTACAGCGCCAGCTAGTCTGGATTTGAATCCACCTCCGCCATCAGTAGCTGTGGGACACTGGGCAAGTAACTTAACCTTCCCAAGCCTGACTGTGAAATGGGGATAATAATAGTATCTGCCTCATATGGTTGTTGTAAAGATCAAAGGGGCAAGAACATGTAAAAAGTGCTTAGAACAGTGGTGGACACTGAAGGTTCAGTAAATATTCTCTCCTCCTGCCCCCTCCTGCTGGATGCAGGAACTCGGGTCTTTCGGTGTGATTGAGATGGCTGCTCTCAGATCTCCAACCTTAAAAGGGGGCTGCAGATTTCCCTGCCCTGACCACACCTCAAGGTCAGCCCGGAGGCCTGTAGAAGAGACAGTTAAGCATGTGAGCAGCTCACCCTCAATCAGGTCCTGGCAGCGCGCGCCCCCCAGAGGAAATAGGGGGAACTGATTGGAAAAAATCGTTTGGGACCCTGGCCGCTTTGCTGTGGGACAGAGGGTAACACAAAGGGAAGACGTTTTCTTCTCCCTCTCACTTCAAAAGATACCTTTTGGAAGGTGCTTCCCGGGCTATCACGCGCTCTAAACAGAGTTGGAGCCCCAGCACATCTGTACACTGCGGGAGGGAGCTGGCAGCCGACCGCCTCTAGGGGGCGCTCCGCTCGCAGGCAGCGCGCGGCGCAGAACTCGGGCACGTATCCGTACCCCTGGAAAACCACGTTCTAGGAAGACGCTGCATTTCCTGTAGTGAAATGAGTGGGGACGTCGAGAGCTTGTGATTCAGGGTATTACCGTGGCCGTGATTTCATTTGCACTGCCAGCCGGGGTGGGGGGCGGGGTGGGGGTGGGGGACACCAGTCACGTGACCCTGTCTCGTTTCCCAACCGGGCTGTGAGTTTCTTGGAGCCAGGCTTGTTGGACCTCGGCGCCCACGCCCTCACTTTAGTCCCTCAAGAACCACGTCTTCAGATTTGATTGTGCCTGTCTCCCTTTTCCCTGATGTAGGCGGGAGCTTCATTTAGCCTCTAGAGACCACTCTGAGATGTCTGATTGGAAAGAAACCCTTCTGAGTCCGCAGGGTCTGATGGTTTAAAGGACTCTGCTGTTAAATTACCTGGGGATCACCGAGCCTGGCCATCACCGAGCCTGGCCTCTCTTAATTTACGTGGCAGTGACTGACACTGGCCAGAGCAGGCTGGAGGGATAGGAAAGGATCACGATTGAAAAGAGACACCTCTTGGGACTTTGTTAAAAATTTTTCCCCCTTTACCAACTCCCCAGCCAGGGTTTCCAGACATAGCTGGTGTCCTCAGACTCCAGCCCTGCCAGGGAGGTCAACAGGCAGCCCCTGTCCCCTGACCTTTACAGGTCTTTCAATGAGTTCATGAGAATCATGCATGCAAATCAGGCCTCAGAGGCCACCTCTATGCTTGAAGAGAGACAGGCCGGGGTCGGGGAAGGAGCCTGAGTTTTAGAAAGAAGCCAACCTGAAACCAGGGCTTCAATCTTGTTTCTGTTTATACCCATGACCCTGGTTAGTTTTTTGTTTGTTTGTTTGTGTTGGCCGTGCCACACAGCACGTGGGATTTTATTTGCCGCGCGGCTTGCAGGATCTTTGTTCCCCAACCAGGGGTTGAACCCGCGCCCTCCGCAGTGAGAGCATGGAGTCCTAACCCTTGGACCGCCAGGGAATTCCCCCTAATAAGTTTTTAAGTTCTATGAGTCTCAGTTTCCTCATCTGTAAAATAAACTGGTCTGGATTGGGGGAAATCAAGAGTCTATTTTGGAGCAAATTAAGCTTGATGCCGGTTAGACCTGTCAGCCAAGACTAAAAGGAATGTAGATGAAAGTGATGCTTGTTGAGGTAGGAGCAATGGTGGGGCAAGAGTGGGCAGATAATCAACATGTCCTGACATGTCTACTTCTGGAATGTTCCTTGCAAAAATCCTTTCCTCTCCTATCCCCATTGCCACACCTGATTCTCTCCTCATCACTTCTCACTTCCTGACTGGAGCACCTGCCTGCAACCTGGTTCCACTCTAGCCTGGCTTCCACACTGCTTTTAGAAGGATCTTTATAGAACAAAATCTCTCCTCTTGTTCCAATCTGCCAGTGACTTATCTTGGCGTGCAGCAATGTCCTCAGACTTTTTGGTCTCAGGTCCTCTTTACAGTCTTAAAAGTTGAGACCTCCAAAAAGCTTTCGTTTATGTGGGTTATATGGCTCAACAGTTACATACTAGAAATTAAAAGTGAGAATTTTTTATTTAATTAAATTAATTTATTTATTTATTTTCTGGCTGCATTGGCTCTTCAGTGCTGCACGCGGTCTTTCTCTAGCTGTGGCGAGCAGGGGCTACTCTTCGTTGTGGTGCACGGGCTTCTCATTGCGGTGGCTTCTCTTGTTGCAGAGCACAGGCTCTAGGCACACAGGCTTCAGTAGTTGTGGCTCGTGGGCTCTAGAGCACAGGCTCGGTAGTTGTGGCACACAGGCTTAGTTGCTCCACGGCATGTGGGATCTTCCCGGACCAGGGCTCGAACCCGTGTCCTCTGCATTGGCAGGCAGATTCTTAACCACTGCACCACCAGGGAAGCCCTTGTGTCATATTTTAGATTCCACATAATAGTGATATCATATGGTAGTTGTCTTTCTCTTTCTGACTTATTTCGCTTAGTATGATAATCTCTAGGTCCATCCATGTTGCTGCAAATGGCATTATTTCATTCTTTTTATGGCTGAGTAATATTCCATTATATATATGTACCACATCTTCTTTATCCATTCATCTGTCTATGGACATTTAGGTTGTTTCCATGTCTTGGCTATTGTAAATAGTGTTGCTATGAATATAGGGGTGCATGTATCTTTTCAAATTATAGTTTTGTCTGGGTAAATGCCCAGGAGTGGGTTTGCTGGATCATATGGTAACTCTATTTTTAGTTTTTTGAGGAACTTCCATACTGTTTTCCATAATGGCTGCACCAACTTACGTTCCCACCAACAGTGTAAGAGTCCCTTTCCTTTCTGGGGAGCTCCTATTCATTCTTCAAGGTCCAACTCAAATATCACCTCCTCTGTGAAGACTTCCCCCCTTCCTACAGCCTGTATCCACAGTACTTTGTACACACTTCATTTATAGAACTTAATACATTGTGGAGAGTCACAGGGCCTTACCAACAACACAGAAATCCCCAAACTGAAAACTGGACTTGATTTGTTAAATCATTTGCTTTTAAAACCTGTCCTGGATGGAAGTGAGGCTATTTATAGTCCTTTTCCCCGCCTATTTAATGTGACTATCAGCATGTTTCACTGCAGCAATATACAGCAATACAAAGCAACACCTTTGATTCCCAGGTGTTGCTGCAGGCCCCCCTGGGGTGCTAGGAGAATAATGATATATGCCCCATATCATCTTTCTAATCTCTGATAAATTCTGAAATCCAAGATCCATTGGACCCCTAGGGGTTTGGGGTGAGGGATTGTGGACTAGTATTACATTCCTGTGAGTATGTTTCTTCTGCTTAACTGATATCCATGAGGATTGTACCATGTCTTAAATACATCTGTATTCCCAGATTCCAGCAGAGTGTCTGATGTGTGGCCACACATGGCAAAGTCTGCAGAATAAGCTGAATTTATGAATTTTCCATAACTATGGGGAACTCCCACACTGAATTTTAAGGGGCAGATTGGATCTCAGATTTCTAGGGTAGTGTTCAGGTTACAATGAGAAATTGAATACGTGCCTCAAATTTTGCTCCTTCCTGAAACCTCACTAGAATTTCCAGAAGAGGGATTTTTGAAAAAAATAAAAAAGAAACCCACAATGTTGAGAAAACAGAAACTACAGCCACAAGAAGAGAAGGACAGTGGTAACTCATTGGGCAGGCCTGGGAGAGCCGAATCCAAAGCAGCCAAGGGGAGGGTGGAGCACAAAACTCATTGACACAGCAGAGTCAAACCAAGACAAAGAAACTGGCTGTACCAGGTTTCTCTGTGAGTGAAGGGGCGGGGGAAGGGGGTGGGGCTAAAAATAGGAAGGACTGGGGGGGTATCTGGGAGGCAATTAGATCCCAGGTACCCCCTCCCCCTACCCCCACCCCCCCAATTCCCGGCAGCTGATTTTCCCCCACTCTGGAAGAAGCCTGGAATATTATTCTCAGGAGAGGGTAAAGCACAGCTTTTCTGGATTGGGGGATGCCAGGCACAGCTGAGGATATGGGCGTTTTACAGAAAACAGGGATAAAGGAACCATATGCATTTTAATGCTGAATGTGGAAACAGCACACCTCCATGGCTCCAACCTTCACCCCTAAGCTTGGTTTCTAGAATTCTGAAACCAAACCCTTCCCTTCCGGGGAGGAGGTTGGAAAATGTCTAGCTTAAAGGAAAGACTTAAAAAACACTGACATACTGGATTTCCCAACACCTAGGCCCCCAGATCACCCTGCTGTGAAGGTCCAAGTGGACAGTCCCTCATGCACTCAAAGCTTAAAATTTTTTTTTTTTCTTAGTATTTCATTGTCAACAGACCTAAGAAATACCTCAAATCTGAGGAAAACCTTTAACATGGAAGAAAGAGACCAAAACAAACAGGATAAAAACAACCTGGAAGAAACAGACACTGTGCAGGGAGTTTTTAAAAACATATTTTGTTTTCAGAGAGATAAGAAAACATTTGTGTATCCCTGAACTGAAACAAAAACAGGATACCATCAGAAAACATTCCAAGATTTAGAAAGAGCTTTAGATATTAAAGATATGATCGTTGAAATTTTTTTTAAAAATCAATAAAAGCGTTGGAAAATCAAGTTAAGGAAACAACTTAGAAATTAGAGCAAAAAGACAGCTTGAAAACAGGAAAGAAACAAAAATGGAAGTCTAGACGAAGAGACCCAACATCAGAATAATAGGGGTTCCACGGGTTGCAAGGCAGAAATAGAGACACAGATGTAGAGAACTAATGTATGGACACCAAGGGGGGATAGAGATGGGGGAGGTGGGATGAAGTGGGAGATTGGGATTGACATCTATACACTAATATGTGTAAAATAGATACTAATAAGAACCTGCTGTATAAAAAATAAATAAATTTTTAAAAATTTTTTAAAGAATAATAGGGGTTCCAGAAGAAAGAGAACAGAGAAAATGGAGGGGAGGAAACCGTTCATGAAATACTCAAGAAATTCTGCAGAAAGCATATTTTCAAACTGAAAGGGACAAATGTTCATTATCATGGATGAAAAGACACGCAACTCAAGGCATGGTGCTGGAATTTCAGATCACTGGGATTAAAAGAAAAGAAGATTCTATGATCTTCCAGAGAGAAAAAGAAAACAGAATTACAGCAGCTTCAGACTTCTCATAGCAACACTGAGGGCTAGAGGGTGACCCAATACCTTCAGCAGTCTGAAGGAAAATAATCTTCAATCTAGAATTCTATTCTCAGTGAGGGTATCAGCCACATATGATGGTTTGACAAAAACATTTTCAAATAGCCAAGATCCCAAAATACTTTCCCATGCAGCCTTTCTCAGCAAGCTACTGGAGGCTAAGTTCTACCAAAAGAGTGTAAATCACTAAACAAAAAGATGTGGGTTCAGTAAACCAGAGATCTACGGTCATGCCCCAGACTCAGAGGGCAATCAGTTCAACCAGTCCAGAGGGAGTCCTGGGACTTAGCATGTAGACAGATACGTTTGGGGCATTATCCCCAAGATCCCAGCTGGAGGAAGAGAGCGCCCAGATCAGCGGAGCTCTGATTCTTTTCTAGATCTTGCCTTGACTGGGTGTTGGTGGAGTCCCTGCCCTGCCAATGGTGCCCTGCAGTTGTTTTAACTCCACATGTGTTCAGGTTTGACCCACTCCCGAGACCTAGAGTGAGGTCATGGAGCTGAAAAGCAAAAACAAAACAAAACAAAAAATGGAATAGCCCTCTCCCTGTGAATGTATTTCTGCCAGACTGCAGTGCATGGCTCACCCTACAGGCGCTTGCAGATGCCCTGATGTTACCCACTGACTTCCCTGGGAGCAGCTCTTGTAAACAACAGGAGCCACACTGTGATGCCTCACTTGGTCCAGTTCATTTTCTCCGGGAAGACTTCATCTATTAGCAGCAATATTGTTCTTTCCTTACAGTGGTTTGGGCTTGCTTCTTGGTTTTCCAAAATTAAACAATATATCAGTTATTGTATATATCCTATATCCTTATGCAGATGGTAACACTGGCAAAAAGTATGAAAGAATACTTAACTCAAAAATCAGAAGAATATATATATGTATAACTGAATCACTTTGCTGTACACCAGAAACTAACACAACCTTGTAAATCAACCATACTTCAATTTAAAAAAAAATCAGGATAGGGCTTGCCTTGGCGAGGAGAGTGATACTATTTTTGAGGGGCTCACAGTGGAATTTTAAAGGTACCCAAAGTACTCATTTCTTAATCAATTTCTTTAAATGATATGCACATAATTATAATCTTATATATTTATGATTCAATCCTCATTAAAGTTTCTAAATTTAGGATAAATGAAGGGATTTTAAATGGCAACTCAGAGATATCAAATGTTTGATTTGTTTCTCAGGCCAGTTTATATCACCCTATTTAACACCAGAAGCTGCCCCTTCCCATCCATCACCCCTTTCCTGCCTCAATCTCCTGCCCCTCCCTCCCATCCTCAGGCTCTTCCAGTTCCTCTTACCCTGCTCTACTTTTTCTTTCTTCCTTTTTTTTTTTTTTCTTGGTACTTATTGGCTTCTTACATCCTCTAGAATAGTGGATCTCAAAATTTTGGGTTCCAAGATTCATTTTATGCTCTTAAATATTATTGAAAACTTCAAAAAACTCTTATGTGGGTTGTATCTGTTGATATTTACCTTGTTTGAAATTAAAACTGAGAAATTTTCAAAACCCAAGAATCACAAGCACACGTTCTATAAGCTGTCAGACATCAGGTAGCCTCTGGAAGACTCCACTGTGCAGTCATGAGAAAATGAGCATGCAGAGGTAAATAACATTTGGTATTGTTATGAAAATATTTTTGACCTTGAGGACCCCCCTGAAAGGGCCTCAGGGGCCCCCAGGAGTGCCAGGGACTCTACTTTGAGAACCACTGTTTAGCACAAAGCCCAGCACAGAGTAGGACTACTCAAATGGGTACTTAGTGTCTGTTACACAGAACACCCTCTGTTAAGTGCTACTGGGGATACAAAGCTAGGAAGGACCCAATCCCTCTCCTTGAATCACATCCACCAGATGCCTTCTGGGCTTCTGATAGTAGAATATTTGCATTCAACCTAATTCTGTTTCTTGAGAAACCCTTTCAGGGCAGCAGTCCTGGGGTTAGTCCAAGAAGAGTCTACAGCCAGTGCACACGGTTAACCAGTCCGGAGGGCTTTATGACACATGTGCGTATTTCTCACAGAGACTGGTCACTGCATTAGAAATGGGGAGAGGTGAATACATGTGGCTTCTTCTGAGCCAAGCCAAAGGAAGCAGGGAGAAGAGGGATGACTCAGGCCTAAGAAGCACATGACCTTGGGTGGGTAACTTTCCAAATCAGTTTCTTCCTCTGATCATTGGAGCGCTGTGACTAGAGGCTAGTCCCTAGGCGATGCTTCCAGTGTTAACATTTTACGGTCATCCTAATGTCAAAGTAACATTTCTGGATCCTAAGCACTTAGTTATCAGTTGTCTCTCTGATTAGTGTGTGAACCCAGCTGAGCCACATGTGGAAATTAGCCTGCTTTGGAGATATTTGATCTCCTGCCCAGAAAGCCCCAGGGCTACTGGAGTCATTTGTGATAGTGGAGCAATAAAGTAAACAAACTGGATCCCATCACATGATGTAACAAAGAAAACTAAGCCCACCCTACATTTCATCTGGAATCCAGTTTTGGCTAAGCCAGGTGATGACAATTTAAGTCTCAGATGGACTCCGATGAGAAGAGCTGATCTGATTAATTCCCATAAAGTTTATTTTTTTTCATTTATTCATTCATTCAACAAATATTATTAAGCAGATATTATTTGTCATCTGTGAGATACTGAGAATACCCTTGTGAATAAAATGCATCTATAATGCACTTAAAATACACTCAAGAGCTCATTTGACTTTTCCAAATAATTAATTGCCAACATGTAAATATCTGGAGATTTCACAGAAAGAATCCAAACTTCCAGAATTCCATGAAAGTGAGTTTGCCATTGCCTTCCCTGCCAGGTCCCTGTGGACATTTGGGTCTGCTGCCCTTGATGTACAGCTAGAGGAGAAGTTAGACGGGTTAATAAGTGACCATGTGTTAGACTCACTGCAACTGTTGCCAAGTGCTAAGGGGACCCGCTTAGTGCATTTTCTGTGTGTACTGCACATCGCAAAAGGCTAGAGAGGGGGAGAGGGGGAGGGAGGGATTCCAGTTCCCTCAGTGCCCCTCGTCTAGGAAGGTGGCAAAGAGCTAGAGTAGAAGTCCAGTGCCCTGCCTGTGCCATGTGCTCCAGTGCCCTGGTGGAGTCTTTTTCTTTTTTTTGACGTGGACCATTTTTCAAGTCCTTATTGAAGTTGCAATTCATTTCACCTAAGTTGGGAGTGGGACCAGATTCCAGATTCCAAGCAGTGTTGAGAGAGGATAAGCTGAAACAGGTGGGGAAACGAGGAGGGGTTGGGAGGGAGATTAAGCTGGGAGCCCGCCCTCTCTGTGTTGATTCTTCAAAGCACAGGACTCTGGTGTGGCTTGCCTCTGATAATCATATACCTGCTGAAGGCGAGTGTTATTATTTATTAACCCCCTCCTAGTTACGTCTCCTCAAGCCAGTACTCCTTCTAGGGCCTTCTCTTATGCTGCTCTCTCTGCGTGGAATGCTCTTCCCCCATATCTTTCCATGGCTGGCACCTTCTTGTGATTTAGCTCTTGGCTTAAAAGTGACCCTCTTGGAAAAGCAGCCTTCTCTGGTCTCCCAGCAAAAACTAGCCACCCACTCTCCCTCAATCCCATCAGTCTGGTCTGATTCTCTGTGTAGCATTTACCACTATCTAACATTTCTATTGCTTATTTTCCCTCTCTCCTCACCAGAAAATAAGCCCTATGAGAGCAGAGACCAGGTCTGTCACCTTCACTGTCATATTCCCCGCGCCTATAACACAACAATCCCGCCACTGAACTGTGTCTAAGGCATGATGACAGCTGCATAGGGACAGTTGAGAAATCCTAAATTACAGGCTGGAAAGAAAGAGAGGCACCAAGATGTCTAAGGCCGAGACCAGCTGACACCAGCCGAGATAGCTACAAAGTCAAAGTGGTTTGACGAGAAGCCAGAAGCCTCCCCACGAGTGCTGGGGGAGCTGGCCCTCCTCCCTGAGCCTCGGTTTCCTCATCCACAAAGTGGGGATGATCATGGTACCGACCTCACATGGTTATTTTGAGACTTATATAGTGAGGCTCAATATGGAAAGTGCTTAGTATATAAAAGTTATTTTTATTTATTTATTTATTTATTTATTTATTTTGCGGTACGCGGGCCTCCCTCTGTTGTGGCCTCTCCCGTTGCGGAGCACAGGCTCCGGACGCGCAGGCTCAGCGGCCATGGCTCCCGGGCCCAGCCGCTCCGCGGCACGTGGGATCCTCCCAGACCGGGGCGCGAACCCGGTTCCCCTGCATCGGCAGGCGGACGCGCAACCACTGCGCCACCAGGGAAGCCCTATTTTTTTTTTTTTAATAAATAAATTCTCTCTTTGACGTCCTTTTTGGGATCATTTTTCTCCACACGTTTCAGGGAGCTATCTTGGCTTTTAGAGTGCTTAGTATGCTCAATACATACACTAATTCTCTTGGCAAGAATCTTGCCCTTAACTTGTTGACTATGGTGCCAACAGCATGCTGGGGAACATGGTGGAATTTTTGCCGTGGGAACATTTGGGGGAATTTTTGAACAGTGCCCATCCCTTGATCATCACCTTTCTTGTGGATTCACATGTATGTGACCAAGGAACAGCTCCATACTTTCTAAACGGCCTGGAGGACACAGAGGTGCCCCGTCTCTTTCTCTTTGTGTTGGTCATTTTGGTGAATTATTAGAAGATGGCAGTTCCAGCCAAAAGGAAGGTGTTAGTTACCGTGTAAGATTCATCTTGCCCTCACACTATTTTGTGCTGTGAATCTGAGTAGGCAGAAGAATAGCTGAGGAATGATGAGAGATTAGGACACAGGTCTTTGACAGGAGAAACTTCCATCCCTGTTGCAGTTGGGTTTCTTCAAAACAGACCCCAACCCAGGGATTTGGGTGCAGTGGTTAATTTGGGTTGTGATCCCAGGAAGCACAGTGGGGCAGGAAGACAGGGAAGGAAGAAAAGAGAGGAAAAGCTCCATTTATGACCCAGTTACCATTGTGGGCAACTGGAGCTCACACCCATTATGGATCCTCTGAGGATTGTGTAGAAATACCTTCCAACTGTACTACCAAGAGGTGAGGAAGATGGGGAATTTATACACCAACTTCTGTCCCTCCTTGGTTAATTGGTGCTTCTGGGAATTCTCCTGGGGCTCCTTCTGGAACACTTGGTTCCCTGGACCACATGGCTCCTGCAGCCAGAGAGAGCTCTTCTGGCATGTGTCCGAGTTAGGAAGCAGGTGACATGCATGGCATGTGTGGGCACTGTCTGCAGAACCCAAAGTGACTTCCACCGGAGGCCAAGGGGATATGCGTGTGGCAACAGCAGCAACTACTACTTTCTCCTCTGGCCTTGGGTGCAGGTTGGGAAAAGTGAATCCCCTGGGGGAAAGAGGGTAGTAGATTGGTATTATTTAAACATATTCATTGCCTCTCCCTTCAAGAGGATTAGACATCCCCACTCCACTGAGGGCAGCCGTGGCCATGTAACTTGCTTTGGCCAACGGAATAAGAGGAGAACATAGGTGGGTCCCTTCCATCATGTGGTCCACCACCGTCCCCCTTTTTCCCTCTGCCACAGACCAGTAATGACCAAGATATGGACCAGTCCATCAGCCTGGGTCCCAGAGTGAAGATGATATACGTATAGCCAACCCATAATGGATATATGAACAAGATATCCTAGTAATTCTAAGCCACTTGGAATTTGGAGGAGTTTGTTTCTGCCACATGTCTTAGCTAAAGCCGGCTGGACAGAGGGAGTGATTTATCTGATTAGTGATTTGGGAAGAAGAACTGGACACAGCTTGGCTCAGCAACTTCCTTACTCTTCAAATTTGCTTGAGTCTGAGAGGGTCAAGCCATGCAGTAAGGAGCCTGTCCCTGTTGGGGGCAGCTTGCGGCTTTCCAGCTATGCCAGTGGCTTGGTTGGTTGAGTCTGTCTAATTCAAGGGTGGAGGTTCACAGCACATCCTGGGTTTGGCTGCACACTCAAACCTAGTGTTTATCAGTAATAAAGGTTTTGATTTCTTCTCTATGTTTCTCTGAATCAGCTCCTGACTTGATAGGGAAGAGGTGCTATTTACTGAGCCCTTTCAAAGCTCAAAAGCCTTTCTGCATGATTCCAAGTCTCAGGGATAGAATATTTTTTTCTCCCAATGTGTCGGCTTCTGCCTGCCTCTCACTGTGGTACTTGCCGTTTTGTATGTTAACATCAATAATAAAGAGGAATTGTAACCTTACTTTTGTGTGTTTGTGAGCATGAAGACTGCAAAATTACAGGGAGTAAGCACTGTCTTAAGTCACAAAAGTGGGGATGAGGAAGGATGCTTGCCTTGTGGAAAATTATTTCCACCTCACCTTCTCACTATTCCCAACTTTTTTTTCCCTCTTCGTCTGTTTTTTTTACCTCTACCTCCTTTGCTCTTCCCTATAAAACTTAAAATAGTAAATGTCCCAGATTTAAAGAGAGTTGATAGGTTAATGGATTTCTCATTC
The DNA here is from genome assembly GCF_002837175.3 of Physeter macrocephalus. Lineage (NCBI taxonomy): Eukaryota > Metazoa > Chordata > Mammalia > Artiodactyla > Physeteridae > Physeter > Physeter macrocephalus. The sequence goes on along the minus strand of NC_041219.1, from coordinate 42,843,282 downwards.
ACTCAATCATTACTTATTAAGCATCTCAGTATGCCAGGTTGTATGCCAGGGTGGTTGAAAGAAGGGATTTGAGATATCATTCTTTTACTGTGGTATTAAAAAAAATTTTTTTTATTGAAGTATAGTTGATTTACAATGTTTCATGTGTACAGCATAGTGGTTCATTTATATATATATTATACATATATAATATATACACTATATATAATATAGTATATATAAAATATACACTATGTAATATAATATATAGTATATAACATTCAGTATAGAATATATTATATATTATATATGCTATATATACCATATATGCTATATACTATACATTATATATGCAACATATATAACATACAATTTATATATATAATATATACATATACAATATGTATATAATATATATTATACTGTGTATTATATATAACATAATATATGATAATATACTATATATAATATATATATTCTTTTTCAGATTCTTTTCCATTATAAGTTATTACAAGATATTGAACATAGTTCCCTGTGCTATACAGTAGGTCCTTGTTATTAATCTATTTTATCAAGATATCATTCTGTTTTCTTTCCCATCACTTCTCCTTCAATGTCAAGCTTTGTATATTGTCCAAAGATAATACTTAATATTTTATTAGAATTGGTGTCATTTTAAGTACCTTCGATATCATAGATTTTAATCAAAATGGTCAAGATTCTGCTTCTCCACCACTGCCCTTTTTACACATTGATTATGAAGTAGAAAAATATTTAGTTATTTTGTTAGGCTAAGTAATGTAAGCTGCTGTAAAACACACACACACACATACACACACACGTAACTGAAAGTGGGGTCTGGCTGCTTGCTGCTCAAAAGCCAATAAAGAGGCCAGGTTGGTGGAAAAGAAAGTTTGCTTTATTTTGGATGCCAGCAACTGGGGATGGGTGGGGTGGGTGGGTGTGGACGTTTGTCTCAAGGCCGACTCACCGGCCCGCGTCCCCACACCCCCGTCCCTCCCCCCCGCCCCCTGCCCCTGACAATCAGGGGGCAAAAGCTTTTATAGACAGAGGGAGGGGCCTATATGCAGAAACAATACAGTCAGCTCTGATAGTCATCTTGAAATTGGTCATTGGTGGTCTGATCAGCATCATCTTGATTGTTTTAGGTACAGTTAATCTTCAGTTCCAGGTTCGGTTTGTTTCCATTTCTTTGAGGCCAATTCTCAGAATTGTGGCAGCTTGTGTCATGGCTACAGCCTGGTCATCATGTAGTTAACCTCTTCCACCTGGCAGGGGTTTCAGTATCTACAAGACAGCTCACAGGACATGGCTCAGAATATTGTCTACAGCCCTTAAGGAGGAACTAAAAGTCCTTGACTTTGCTTAGTGACTAAACTATTATTATTTGGTTTCCTTTGACTGTTTTCCTTTGTTTCTGCATTTTCCCACTTCTCTGATTAAACTTATTCTTTGGCTAAAGTTTTTCCACAGACCGGTGTGGGGGGTGGAGAAAGGACCATAGGGTCCTGCTCCATTCCACACAGACACAGACACACACACACACACACACACACACACACACACACACCTAAATAAACCTCAGTGTCTTAATATAATTAAGTTTCATTTCTGCTCACATCACAGTCTTTTGCAGCTCTCCTCCAATTGATGACTCAGGCATCCAGGCTCCTTTTCCTCTTATGATGTTATCTCTTTAGCTCATGGCCTCCACTGCTGCTGTGGAGGGGAAAGAGGACTACAGGATAGACAGGAATGTTTTCAGGGGCCAGGCTTGAAACTTCTACCCACATTCCATTGGCCAGAACATTGTCATATGTCCCCATCCTAACTGCAAAGGAGGCTGAGAACTGTATCTGTGTTCAGCGGACGATGAAACGGTGCAGACATTGTCTTTGCCACAGAAATATCAACTCATATTCTCTCTCCCCCCTCTCCCTGGAATCTTCCACTATTCCCACCCGCCCTTCCTTTCAGGAATAAAGCTGTTACAGTGGAAAGGAAAAGAGAAAGGAGAGTCAGGGCCAAGCTTTTGAATTTCAAAAGACTTTTGAAACATATAGCTTGTGAGAAAAGTCTCTGTGTTTTAAAAGCCTGGTCTTTTTAACTCCCAAAGTCTAAATCCTGCATGGCTCTGGTCATGAAATCTACACCCTGCAAAATCTAGAGATTTTTTCCAGGATTGGAATCAGCCAGGACCAGTCTTTTGCTTTCACCCAGGAGAGGCAAATGTGGCAAGGGTTGAGGAGAGAAAGAGGTGAGTCCAGAGATCAGAGCTGGAGCCTCATGTGGGTCTCTGAGGATCCCTGTCTCTTCCTAGATAGAGCCTCGGGAGGAGACAGGGAGAAACAGAGTGGTATCTGTGGTATCCTGCAGTATCTGGAAGGAGAGGAGGTCTGTGCCTCACCTCCTTTTCAGGGTTCCCCTCCAGCAAGGGTATGAGAAGTAGGGATGCTTCCTCTGTGTCTACACAGCAGGGGCCCAAGCTGGGGGGTGGGGGTGGGGTTTCCAATGCTCTTGACAGAGGTGTGAAGTTGATAGGACAGAGCCTTTCCTGGAGAAGCCCTGGGTAAGCTGCTCTCTGGGTGGATCAATAACTGAGGAGCAGGCAGGACAGCTCAGCGGAGGCCAGTCAGAGGGATATTGACATCCAGATAGTGACCCGGAGGAAGATACTTGAGCAGGTGCCGGATACGACGAAGACCTAATGTCTTGATGCAACAAAGGTCCAGGAGCTTACGCCCCAGGTGGAATGCAGGATCAAGATGGTTATGTTCTGTTTCAGAAAACAAAAAGTTATACTTTTTTTCCCCTCTACCCTATGAGATTTGTATCTTCCCAATTTAAAACACCCTAAAAAGTCTGCAAAGACAAGCTGAGGCATGGAAGGGACAGTGGGCTTGGAGTAGGGGGACGGGAATTGTCAGTAACCATTCTGTATGACCTTGAGCTTGTTGTTTCACCTCTCTGGATCTCAGTTTTCTCATCTGTAAAATGAGATGTAGTACCACCTGTTTGGCGGACATGTTGTGAGGATTAAATGTGAAAATGTCTCCTGCTTCAGGGTCTGGCATGTATTAGGGTCTCAGTGAATATCTGACCTTCCCTGCTTTTCTCATCTGAGGTCATTTCCAATTTTAAAACACCATAATTCTTTGCGGGAAAGATGCATACATCTGGCTATGTATACCAGGGCCTGGAAAATAAAATAAAATAAAATAAAATGTTTTCCCCACTCTGTAAGGAAGCAATAACAACCGAGAATGAGGCACAAAGCAGACAATGAAAAGCCAACTTGAGAGGAGGGCCGGGGTGGGGGTGGGTAGGGGGCAGGGTGAGGGCGGTGACGGCACTAAATGAAAAACAACCACTCAATACCCTGCTATCATCCTTCATCAAACTACAGAAATAGAAACCAGACAAACACATTATGTGAAGGGCAAAAGGGTTGGCAAGGTTCTGGCCTATAGGAAAAAGCCAGGTTCAATAATGCCACGAGGAGAGGGAGGTAGGGAAGTGAGGTCAAAGCCAATGGCCGGGTTCGTGTCTGGACGGCTGGTTTTACTGTCCTAATGAGGCTTAAACATCAGACATTCCTCCTTTACTGAACTCAGTTTCTCATTAGGCTCTGTATCTGCTCCTGGATCAGGCAGCCACATGGCAGGAGTGGTTTCCCCTTCATCCGGCTGATGAATTATCAAGGGTATTCTCCGTCTTTCTTTTTTGGGAAAAGAAAGCTTTGGAGTAGAAAATGCTCTCTTCTATTTATATCTACTCTTCTCTCTCTGATTAAAGAGATAATACATTTTTGGGGAAGGATTTCAGGCCTCGAGCACTCTGCCTCTATTTAGAAGAGTCTATGATTAAGATAGCATTTCCAAGAGGCTCTGCTCTGCTCTAGGTCTTTATCTGGTCTTCCAGGGGATGTGAGATGAAGGTCTGTGTTTTTGAATATCTTCAGGGTTGTTGGAATAGCCACATATTTTGTGTCAAGCTCTGTGCTCAGTGCTAGCTACACAGACATCAAGGAAGGGATTAAGAAAACACTCATGGGCTTCCCTGGTGGCGCAGTGGTTGCGCGTCCGCCTGTCGATGCAGGAGACACGTGTTCGTGCCCCGGTCTGGGAGGATCCCACATGCCGCGGAGCGGCCGGGCCCGTGAGCCATGGCCGCTGAGCCTGCGCGTCCGGAGCCTG
>NC_041219.1:42819498-42838586 GCF_002837175.3 Physeter macrocephalus | reverse complement strand
CCGTGGGGAGGGCAGAGGATTTTCCCAAACTGTCTTTGGTAGTTAGTCCCTCCGCGGAGACAGCCATCCCCTCCCAGTCATGTACCATTGTTCACGAAGCTGACTAGATGACGGTGATTAGATTATCCTACCACTCTCGGAGCATAACCTCATAGTGGTAGGGGAGTAGAGACCCTGTCTTAGTTCATCCAAAAGAAAAAAAAAAAAAAGAAAAAAAAAGTAAGAGAGAACAAAGAAAACCTGTATTTGATTTTGTTGTATATATGTAGATGTGCCTTCTAGCAGAATTACTTTTCTTTTTTTCAGTTTTCTTCATCCTAGAAGAAGCTTTACTCTATTTGGAATCATAGTTTGAGTGCTGCATGGAAACAAATTGAACCTTATGTTCCATTTCATTATATTTAAATTTATGTGAAGCACTTTCTACCACACAGGCATGCATTTTGCTCTCATAGCATGGAATGCTGTAACAAAATGTTTTGTCCATCAGAGGCTTTCTAAACATTTTACGAGCATTTAAGTGCTTAATCTCCACAGTGTGCAAGGTAGGTGGCAGGTAGTCAAGTGATATTTTTTTCACGTATCTTGCATATTCGCATGTTTTGGTTGTTCATACCTCTTAAGGAGAAAGTTTCCCCTTGGAAGCTGAAATACCCTATGCTTTGAATCCAGTCAAAGACAAATTATTCTGGAAAGCTTGAACCAAACCTGGTCAGATGCTTCTGAGTTATGAGAGAGGGATTGAAATAAACTTTTTCAGCTAAAAATAATTTTGCTCACAAGTTACCAAAAATGGATGACTAGAAATGCTTTTAAGATACTTGTCTAAGTACCATAAGCTGAAGGTCAAGAAAAAAGTTTAGAACTCGTTTTGAGAAACGATTGGCCTTATTTTGCCAAAGCTTTTGCCAAGCTTCTTATTCCATAATTGCCCTGGGAGACAAAAACTGGTGGAAAGTGTTATGCCTGAGATTCACTGGGGACCTTGACGTTCTTCAAGTGGAACATGTAGGCTGCCTGTTTCTTCTGACAGTAAACTCATACTTCTGGGAGGCATTAGGGTTAGATGAAAATGGGACACTTAATTCTAAAGATATTGTACAATTACCTATGCCAATTAATTATTTAAAAGCTATCTCCTGTTGCAGAGCAGTTCTTACTCTCAGGGAATATTTGTTAGTCTCACAGAGAGCCAAGTGCTGGGTCTGTAGCACGTGGTACTGCCATTGATGCGCTGTCGTCCTGTTAAGGTACTTCTCTGCATCTTACTGAATAGTGGAATTAAGAATCACTCACAGTTATGGGCAGCACTTTCTATGTGCAGTATGATCAGTTGTCACTGGAGCTTATATTTATGCTTCATTCTAAAACCTCAGTGTACCTTACTGATTACGCAGAGGGTCCCTTTGCAGCAGCAGTTTGCACCACTGATTGCTGGTGGTAGCCTTGAGAAGGCATGTTGACTCCCCTTAAGGTTGCTTAGTATTGTAGAATAAAGTCTTGATTTAGAATAAAATTTAGAGCTTTTTTCCTCATAAAAATTGCTCTTTTAAATAGAACTGATATAGAGCCATGATGTTTTTCCTTCCTAAATTTAACACATATTTATTGAGCCTCTAATGTGTATGAGGTAATGAGAAGGGAAATTGACCAAGCTCATGTCAGAGGACCTCTGTCTTCCTTCAGTTAGAGAAGAACAGTAGCCTGTAGGCAGGGATGGTATTGACACTTTGAGATGGTGGAGAAATTTTAGAGGTAGGTGCTGTTCCAGTGTAATAAGCATTCATTAAAAAGTAGAATAGGGCTTCCCTGGTGGCACAGTGGTTAAGAATCCGCCTGCCAATGCAGGGGACACAGGTTCGAGCCCTGGTCCGGGAAGATCCCACATGCCGTGGAGCAACTAAGCCCGTGAGCCACAACTACTGAAGCCCATGCGCCTAGAACCTGTGCTCCGCAACGAGAAGCCACTGCAATGAGAAGCCCGCGCACTGCAGTGAAGAGTGGCCCCCGCTCGCTGCAACTAGAGAAAGCCTGGGTGCAGCAACAAAGACCCAACGCAGCCAAAGATAAAAAAAAAATTTTAAAAAGGTACAATAAAAGGATTGCTAAGTCTCAGTTAAGTGCCAGCTTGGATTGATGTGGTCTTGGTGATTTCTTAACTTTATCAGACAGTACTCAGAAGCCCAAAGGTGTAGCTAAGTGCACATTACCCTGGGCTGAGCATCAATAAGCTGGGACAGACAGGTTCAGGTGGAGGAAAGGGGTGGGAGAAGACAAAGGATAGGGAGCTTGTGACATGCGTTTGAGATCTTGATGTTAGAAAAGTTTAGGTAGTGATGATTCCTGAGGAATGGTAATCAAATGGATGATTGTGATAGAGGTCAAGTCTCCTGGAAATAAGTAGGTTGAAGAACTTGGAGGCTTTGGAAGGGTTGTCAACTTGAGGTTGAGGAAGTAGAATGATGTGTAAGCATTAACTCAGTAGTTCTCGACTGGGAGAGGTTTTGCCCCCCAGGGGATGTTTGGCAATGTCTGGAGACATTTTTGATTCTCCTAAGAAGCCAAGGATGCTGCTTTAACACTTGAAAATGCATGGGGCAGCTCCCTACAATGAAGGATGATCTGGCCCAGAATGTCAGTAGTGCTGAGGTTGAGAAACCCTGCATTAACTTTAAGAGTTGTTGAGTAAAGGCAACAGAATATGATTATTTCTCTCCCCTTCCTCTCTGTTTCTTAAAACAGGGACCAGCTGTTAGGTAGAACTTTTTGACTTATTATAGGTGGCATACAGTTGTTACCCAATAAATGTTTGCTTAGTGACGAATGATATGAATTGATAGAAAAGCAGCAATGGGGAGCAGAAAGAATGCCAACTCCTAGCAATGGCCTTTAGGCTTTGGAAGACTGTGAGGTATACGTATGGAAAAAATGAATTAATGTTAGGATGCAGAAGTATTGAGAGAGTGAAGAAGAAATCAAAGCTGTAGAGGTGTGGAAAGGGGAGCTACCAAGGGGCCCAGTTGAGCTGGTCGAAAGGCAAAGAAGGGGGTGAGAAGGAGCAAAGATTTTCGTTGTATATAGGGTTCAAGGGTTCCAGGAGAGGTAGTTGGAGATGGGTCTCTAAAAAAACAAACAAACATTATTTATTTATTTTTGGCTGCGCTGGGTCTTCATTGCTGCGTGCAGGCTTTCTCTAGTTGGGGCGAGTGGGGGCTACTCTTCGTTGTGGTGCACTGGCTTCTCATTGCGGTGGCTTCTCTTGTTGCAGAGCACGGGCTCTAGGCGCACGGGCTTCAGTAGTTGTGGCATGTGGGCTCAGTAGTTGTGGTGCACGGGCTTAGTTGCTCCGCGGCATGTGGGATCTTCCCAGACCAGGGCTCGAACCCGTGTCCCCTGCGTCGGCAGGTGGATTCTTAACCACTGCGCCGCCAGGGAAGCCCCGGGATGAGTTTTCCGAGGAAAGTTATTGCAGGTTAGCAATCAGGAAAAACTAATGTAGGAGCTTCTTAGAACTAGAAGAGCCCTAAAGTTCCTTTTGGAATGTTGGTGTGATAGAAACCTTAGTAGTTTCTGTTACGTTCTGGGAAAATTCTATACATGTATGTACATATAGATGTACATACATCTTTGTATACCTAAAGTCTCTTCTTCGTTGTTTTTCACTGAACAGAACATCTTGGAGGATATTTTGTTTCAGTTTGTACAGATCAACCTCATTCTTCTGAAATGACCACATAGTATTCCATAGTAAGTTTTTTTGTTGTTTTTAAATCATGATTTGTTTAAAAATTTCCTATTGCTGGACATTTAGGTTGTTTCCAGTCTTTTGTTACTAGAAGCAGTGCTGCTTATATATATGTTCTTGTGTATGTAGGTAAGTATATGGGGACAGATTCTGAGAAGTGGAATTGTTGGGTCTCTAAGGGTATGTTCATTTAAACTTCTGATAGGTATTGCCAAGCAGCCTCCCGAAGTGTGTACTTCTATGAACAACGAAGTAGAGTGACTTTCTCCTGTCAGCTTGGCAAACTATATGTCACCATCCTTTGATTTTTTCACCAGTCCAGTAAGTGAAAACTGGTACCGTGATCTTTTGTATTTTTGAAAAAGGACGTTTTTTTAAAAATATGTTTAAAAATTACTTGTATTTCTTTGTCATGAACTGAGGTTTGAAAGAATTTTTTTTTTTTGGTGAGTAGGAACTTTCAAAAATTAAGGAAATTAGCTCTTGTCATTCATGTTTCAAAATTTCTCAGTTTGTCATTTGAGTTTGTTTATGGTATATAAATGTATGTATATGTGTTTGTGTGTGTTTTGGAGCCAGATAAAAACATTTTAATGTAATCAAATATATAAGGTATTTATTTTTAAGCTTTTGGATCTTGTTTCTTTCTGAGAAAGGCCTTGTCTACTGAGATTTAAAAATAATGTTCTGTGCTTTCTTTTAGTACTTTAACAGGAAAAGCTGGATTTTAGTTTTGGTTCTATCATTTATTAGTTTTGTGACATTGGGCAAGTTATGTAACCTCCCAGAGCCTCAGTTTCCTAAACTGGAAGGGTTTGATCAGATGATTTGTAACATTGTAAAGAATGTTGTAAAATTTCTTGTTTGCTTTTGAGTGGGGTTTACTTTTGTGTTGTGTGGGGATAGGGAGTTGAGGCAAGCAAAGGGAAAGATGAAAAGAGGCAGGCAGGCGGACATGGAAGGAAGATGGGCAGATGTACAAAGGAGGACGGAGAGAAACCAGGAGTGCCAATGAGAAACAAAAAACCCAGAGAGGATAACAAAGGAAAACAGACACAAGGAAGGTAGATACCGAGAACCCTAGTGGGATGCATTTTTCCTATCACAGGAGGTCTAAAGCATTTTGGGCACTTTTGTTCATTCACTCTCCCTTCTTCCCTCCCTCCCTTTTCCCCTTTTCTTCCTCCTATCCCTGCCTTTTTCCCTTCTTTCCTTTCTTTTTTATTTTTTTTTAATGGTTGAAAAAAATTTCTTTTTAAATTTTACTTATTTCTTGGCTGCTTTGGGTCTTTGTTGCTGCGCGCGGGCTTTCTCTAGTTGCGGCGAGCGGGGCTACTCTTCATTGTGGTGCGGTGGCTTCTCTTGTTGCGGAGCATGGGCTCTAGGCATGTGGGCTTCAATAGTTGTGGTGCACGGGCTTAGTTGCTCCGCGGCATGTGAGATCTTCCTTGGCCAGTGATCAAACCCATGTCCCCTGCATTGTCAGGCGGATTCTTAACCACGGTGCCACCAGGGAAGTCCCCCTTCCTTTCTTTTTCTTTGAATAAGAAGTGTAATACAGAGGTTATAAATTAGCACAAATCATAAAGTGCAAAAGTTAAGGCTTCAGAGTCTTACTCATGCTGCACGTATATAGCATTTAAAGCCAAGTGCTTTGAACTTCTTGGACATTAAGTGTCTGTTGGAATTGTTATTATACTGACTTATTGTCTAGCAATCCCTTCCAGCTCTAAAATTCTGTGTTTAAATATAGTGTATGTATTTTAACATTGTTATAAGAACTATAACTTTTGCATTTCCTGTTTTTAGATCTTAAATGTGTAAAATTAATAATGCATTCCCGCATGTTTTATATTTCATGTCTGAGAAGTTCTTCCCATAATTTATGCCTTTAGAAATCGAGTTTCTATCTTTGGACACCTGTCTTCTGTGAAACCTTGAGCTGAGATGTTTAACTTCTTCCCTGTCTGCTAAGTATGGGTAATTGTACCCATCCAACAATAAATAGTTAACCAAAATTCTTAAATGACAAATTCCTCTCAAGTATAGTGTTCAATTATTTCCATCACTTATTTTTAAAAAATCAATTCATACTTTGCCCTTAGACCCTAAGTGTGATTCTTTTTTCCTTGTTGCTTTGGTTGGGGGAAAAAAAAAAAATCCTGTGGTTACTACCATGCACCCATTTGAGTTGAATACACTCTTACCTTTTAGATGATGGCGGTCTTCTCACAAACTCCTTTTTACCTTTTCAACCTCATGAACCTCCCAGAGCTGGCCTGGGACATGCTTATCTGTTGGCTTTTTCAGGTTACCCTGGAAAACAGATGACTAGACTTATTAAAATCATGGCTGACTATCATGGCAGTGGCTGTCACCGTGGGCTACTTGGAAAGGAGTTATTGTGGTGATCAGAAATACACACCGAAGGAGAGGGGATGAAAATGTAAGTGGCTTTGGCTGCTTAGCTGTGTTACTGGTAGCTTGGCTTTCGGGGGATACCGAGGTCTCGATATCATCTTTCGGATTTGATCAAAAGCTTTCTTCCTTTCCACTTCTGGAGGATGGCTTCTTTGGGAAAGAATCACCTTCTTTGATTCCTCATTTTGTGCATTTTAGATCCAGTCTCTCCATTTCATCCCCACACTCATTTTATGTAAAGTGAAACCTAATCAAGTGGTGTCGTTTGAGGTTGTGCTCTTTGTGAGGTAGTGTGGGCAGGAAGAGCAAGATCCAGGGCGTGTTCTGTAAAGGGTTTCAATTCAGTTGTGTAGGTGATGTATAAACTCAGCCAAAATTAAATAACAGTTGAAGTTGATGGTGTCAAATATGGTAAAGGGTCATATACCTTGCTAATTTGTTGGTGAGAAAGACTATATTTATTACAAAATTGTACCACAATTGTTTTTCTGGATTTGCTGTACACTTGGAAAGATAAAAACATAAAGGAGAATAAAAGGGGATCCAGAATGTAAGCTATGGCAACTGAAAAAATTTTTATGACTTTTACATTTTTTAAATGAAGTCATATTAATTATTTTAATTTTAAACCTGGGAGGCCAAGGAAAAAGTTTCCTTTGGTCCTGGAAGCGGACTCAGACGTTACACTCCCTCCCCATCTCAGTTCCTTCCAATATTTGCAGGATCTCCAATAGCTGGCTTCAGAAATTAGTTGCAAGAGGTCCTATGCATGATGTAATGTAGTAAATACTTAAAAAAAATTTTTTTGGCAGAAATAACTAAAGTCCTGTAGGGAAAGACAACACTCAGGGGTCCGGAGAATGTATAGAGACATTCTGAGTCTTCGTAACTACTTTAGAAACAGTGTTACTGCTGGCAGGTAGGTAGCTGGGAAAGTTGAAGGGGCTTTGCATCAGCTTTTAAAAATCTCTTGAGGTACTTCCCTGGTGACGCAGTGGTTAGGAATCTGCCTGCCAATGCAGGGGACACGGGTTCGAGCCTTGGTCTGGGAAGATCCCACATGCCGTGGAGCAACTAAGCCTGTGCGCCACAACTACTGAGCCCGTGTGCCACAACTACTGAAGCCCGTGCGCCTAGAGCTCATGCTCTGCAACGAGAGAAGCCACTGCAGTGAGAAGCCTGCGCACCGCAATGAAGAGTAGCCCCCACTCGCCACAACTAGAGAGAAGGCCCGCGTGCAGCAGCAAAGACCCAATGCAGCTAAAAATAAATAAAATAAATAAATTTAAAAATATGTATCTTGAGACCTCTTCTGAAAGCAGCAGCTCTTCTATTCTCATGGCTGGTCTGCCTGGTGAGTTTGGACAACATGCAGTATTTCTACCATGAGAATGTCTAAAATGACTGAAGAATCCAAGACTGACCACCCTGGAGTGTGTATTGATCAAAACCATTTGAGCTGTAGGCACAGGGGTTTGAAGGATGGCTGGATGTACAGAGACCAGGTAGAAGAGGATGCTCATGAGTTCCCTGTGTCTCATGACCAGAGCCAACTAATGATAGTTTAAATGTGTCAGATGCCAGTGAAGCCCCTTGTTCCTTTACCTATCGAAGTCTGAGAAGTTCTCGTTTAGGAAAGGTACCTGTTGTTACACTGCTCATTTTAGGGCAGTATCCGGACCAGGGGTCAGCTGCCTTTTCTTCAGGACCTCAAGGACTAATGTGTGAAGACCTGCATCCTTTTGGCTAGCAGGAAAGTGGATTAGAAGTCTAGAGGCTGGTTGCTTTCTAGTTTTGGAGGTTGAAGATGATTCATCAAGATGCCAGGAAAGCCAGAGTGATGGCCCAGAGTCAGTAGTCCTGTTGGTATCATTTCAACCTTCTGAGATGAGTCCTTAATGGACACTGAGAGCCTTATACCCGGTGTAAGTGCCCTTCTTTGGGCACTTTTTCATTTTTCCTTAATCAACAGTTTATAACATCATGATCATGTGAGGAGAGTGGAACTCCTCTTTCGCTGGGGCTATTTTTCTGCCAGATTTCAGCAGGCTCATATTTCCTGGTGACATTTTTTTTTTAAGAGTTTCGTTCAGGCCGGCAGTGTTTTGCCTTTACAGCTACTCCCCTGATGCATTCTTGTTTACCCCATATTGTGGGAGACACGTGGTGGGGGTGGTATCCCACCCTGGATAGTTGTCTCGGGGCCGGGAACCCGTTGTTGCTTCCTTCATTAGGAGGAGAAATGTAAGGAAGCAGGGAGAAGAAACTTTTTGTTCGGGAGAGAAAATCAAACCCAGCTTTTCTGAGGCCAGAATGGGATCGTGTGTAATAAACTATGAATTCATCCTCTTTTTCCTCCTTCCCTCCCAGTTGCAGTTGATCTCACGACAGCTGTTTCCAGCTGTCCTCTGGATTTTGCCTGGGCCCCTTGGGATGGCTGCAATGACTCACACAACTGGGCTTTTTTCCATAATGGTCTGAATCTGCTTCTCAAGAAGTAGGAGCAGGAAGAGGGTGACTCTGGTTGCACTGGAGTGGATTTTCCTGTTGAGGTTACTGTCTGCTGAGGGCTCTGGGTTTGATTTGTCCTCCTTTAAAATTAAAGCAGTGATCCTAGAAGCCAACACTGGTGGTGGAGGAGAGGCAAATGCGTTAGCTGGAGAATGCTTTTGGAGAAAACCAAATGTTCTTCTACTTTGCCTCCCTCCCCCCGCTTCAAGACCTTCCATTTCAGGACAAACTGCATCTTTCCTTTTCAAATGGATGTAGGGTAGTGTGTGTAATGGGCAGATGAATGAATGATGAGGGAAACATCAGTTAAAAATGGGGATGATGTACTCTGCACTCAGCCTGATTCTTGGTGTTGATATTTTGTTGGTGGAATTAGTTTCTTTTCAGTTTCTCAAAGTGGTCCTTCCTTTTCTTAACAGTAAACACTGCCCTTCCCCTCCCTCTTTCCTTCCATGAAGGCCACTCCTTCCTAGCTTGGGAACCTATACAAATGAGATATCTCAGTAGAGAAAACAAAAAGAATCCTTTAGGTGTCTAAAAAAATTCTTACTTTTACCTCTTTGGGCTCCACACTCATGTTTCTAAAAGGGCAACAAGCTGCAGAAGAAATCTTCTAGACCTGCTCTGTCTTATACAGTAGCCACATGTGACTGTCGAGGGCTTGAAATACGGGTAGTCCAAATTGAGATGCTCTGGAAGTATAAAGTATACCTTAGATTTTAAAGACTCAGTCTAAAAAAAAATTGCATTGAGATTTAAAAAATGTCGACTATGTTTTTATATTGACATTGAAGTGCTAGTATTTTGGTTATGGTTAGGTTCAATAAAGTATACTATTAAAATTATTCTCACCTATTTCTTTTTACCCTTTTAAATGTGGCTACTAGAAAATTTTAAATTACATAAATGGCCCATATTTCTGGCTCTCAGGATATTTCTGTTAGATGTCGTGCTCAAAGAAAAGAGGAAGTTACTGAAGTACAGGTGTGCTCCTCTCTGGTAGTGTCTGTTTCCAGAATAATGATAGTTTGGGATTCACAACCTAGTGTGCTACAACATACCCACTATGTTAGTTATTTTTTGCTGTGTAGCAAATTGCCCCATACTTACTGACTTAAAACAACAAATGTTTCCTATCTCACAGTTTCTGTGGGTGAGAAATTTGGGACCAACTTAGCTGTGTGGTTCTGACTCAGAATTTCTCATGAGGTTTTAGTCCAGCTGTTGGCTGGACTGCTGCCATCATCTGAAGGCTGGACTGGGGCTGGAGGAGCCACTTCTGAGACGGCTCATCTCATAGCTGTTGGCATGTTGTCAGCTCCTCACTGGCTATTGGCAGGAGGCATGGGTTCCCTCTGACATGATTGTCTCCTTTGGCTCTTTGAGTGTCTTCCTTACATGGCAGAACTTCCTCGGAGTGAGTGATCAAGTGAGAGATCAGATAAGAGAGAGAGCAGGTGAAGTGGTGCAGTGCCTTTTATGATCTAGTCCCTGAGGTATACACTGTCATTTCTGCTTTATTTTATCTGTTAGAAGCAAATGTCTTAAGTCTAGTTCCTCCCAAGGGATGGAGAATTAGGCTCCAGCTCTTGAAGGGAGTAGTATCAAAGAATTGGTGGACACACTTTAGAACTACTCTTCCTACCTGTTTTTCTGCTATTTTGCCCTGTTGGCGTACCTGTATTTCACTGACTGCCTCTAATGATGGTCAGAGTCCAGTGGCTGAAGTCCATTTTACCCTCAACTGCTACTTCAACATTATTATTTGGAACAATTCTGTTCATTTTGAGGATGCAAATTCTGACTTATAATCAAATTGGTCCTTTCAGGGGTGGGGGGCAAAGATGTTTAGCTTTGCTTGAGCTTTAAACACTGTTATGTACCTATGTTCATGTGTTATGTCTGTGCCTTAGTTGATTTTGAGTAGTGAAATAAGGCTGTTTGGATATTACATGGTAAATGTGTTATTATGTACTTGTATATCACACTTCTTACGTAAGATTCAGAGCACTTAAGAACCATTCCATAGCTCATTCTACCTCTGAGAGGTCTGAACATAAAGCAAGGTACCATTCTATTCCACAAGTAGGGGAATGGAGGTGAGTTTATTTACACGTGAGATTGAGTGAAGGCGTTGTGAGGGATGTAGAGGTGTGCTAGGCAGAGACATTGACGGTGCTCTCAGGTAGCTTCAAATGTAGTATTGGAGTTAAGATACTAGACAAATAAGTGTGCTTAGAGCACGCTGCTGAGTTTCCAGAGGTGGGTTCATCCATTGCCTCTCCTCCCGAGAGCTGTTTCGTTTTTGGCTCAGCCTCAAACTTCTCAAATTTAGATTGAGGCAAGATGCAAGACTTATAGGATATAAATGACCCATTAGACGTAATCAGTGAAGGTCGACTTTTGCCTGCTCTGGGTCAAAATAGAGCTTTAGTACATGGAAACTAAGTATACTAGCAGAAAATTGTTGGATTAGGATAGGTTTCAAGATTCAGGAGAGCAGGTATTTCAATCCACTTGACTTCATTTTTTTCTAGTGTCTTGGTATGATTTACTCAGATATTTCCTAAGGAATTAAACATTATATCTAACGTTTGAGAAGTCTGAAAGCTTAGATGAATGGGCTGTTAGAAAGTTTATTGCCTTGGACAGAGAATTAAAAATCTATTGAATCTAGCTATCTTTTAAATCCTTGTTATCATTATCATAATCTTGGTACTTAAGTAGTTTTGAATTGTTGTTTTCCTTTTTTGTTTTGTAGTCATCTCTTGTCTCTCTGACCAGACATAATTTTCTCGAGGATCATGCCTTTTATTTCTTTGTATTCTCACTACTAATAACTATATTTTCAGTTGTGTATTCAAGAGGCTTCGTACTTAGATACACTGTCAGCATCCACTGGTGTGAGAGTCAGGCGTAGAGCTCATGGATAAGAGTCTTACTGGCTCTGCTGCTTAATAAATTTATAACCTTGGGCAAGTTTCTTAATGTCTGAGGCTCGCTTCCTTCCTCTGTAAAATGTTAATAATAGTTTCTACGTCATAGACTTGTGAAAACTAATGAGCTATTGCAAATAAAACACTTAGCACAGGAGAAGCTACATATGTGATATTTGTAAAAAAATTATTTGATTAGCTTATTAATTTTTTTTAATTAGAAGCATCAAAATTCTTGACTCTCGAGCCTCTCATTATTATTATTATTATTATTATTTTTTTTTTTTGTGGTACGTGGGCCTCTCACTGCTGTGGCCTCTCCCGTTGCGGAGCACAGGCTCCGGACGCACAGGCCCAGCGGCCATGGCTCACGGGCCCAGCCGCTCCGCGGCATATGGGATCCTCCCGGACCGGGGCACGAACCCGCGTCCCCTGCATCGGCAGGCGGACTCTCAACCACTGCGCCACCAGGGAAGCCCAAGCCTCTCATTATTTATTTCACATTATTTATTGGAGGTAACAGAAGCCTGAATCAGGTGCCTGTCCTTGTCAGCCTACATGGGTCCAGGTCATAACTGACTCCACTTAGAGAGTTTTCTTGTCTGCTGTGGCAAAATAGATATTCCGCCCTCCTGGCAGGGCCTGAGGGCGCCCCCTCTCTCCCACCATCAGAGGCTGCCAGTTGTTTTTAATACATGGTATGTCACGTGGGATTCAAAGAGCCCTCTTTTGGTCAGCAGCTCAGACTCTGGGTCACTGAAACCCGGCTGACGCTGACTCTTGTCAAAAGGCCCAAGTCCTTCTGCGCCCTCCAGTTTTCTGTTAAGGAATTGTTGGGACTCTTTTTGTTTTTTGGGTTTTTTTTTAGAAATCTTGCAGCAGCCAAACAGATCATTCTTTCAACTCTGCACTCCTTGGTCAGCGTCCAGAATGTAAGCAACGATGGCCATCTGTGTATTCTGTGATCTCGTGCCTGATTTGATGCTTTTTCTCTCCTGACCTGACCTTCCAGTGACTTCTTCCCTCATCGACTATCCCATTTTCCCTGTTGCATAGTAAACAAATTTCTTCACCCTCAGCCTTTTAACTGCACATTATTTCTACCCCTTTCTCTTGACTAAATGTGGTTTCTTTCCGAGGCCATCACGTCCCCCTCCTCGAGGGTGGTTTTTGTTCCCCTTCGTGGGGGAGGTCAGTATCCTGTCCCCTCTCTCCGCTCTCCAGTGCTCCTATCTAGTCTTCTACCTTTGGGCGAAATTCCCTGCCCCGTTTAAGCTCTAGTAATCTGGCTAATAATCTACCCTCTTCCCTTGCTCAGTGCTCTTGTTTATTGATTACCTTGCCTCCTTCCCTCATTTAAAAAACAAAAAACTACATTGGCACTTGGATCTTGAGCTTTCTTCCTAGCTTAAGTAATGTTATTATTGTAGGAAAGTCCGGTGTCTGTGCTGATGACGGACCCAGCACCTTAGCTAGTCCCCTGTCTCTTGGTTCTTTAATTAATCAGCTTCCTTCCTGGAATTGCACTTTCACCACCTATTCTAAGGACACACTCTGGGTCTTGTCAGTCTGGAGCTGCTCCATTTCTGAAAATTTAGACAGGCATCTCATTTTCTCATTAAGACTCTTCCAGTTCTCCCATTCATTTACTTCCACTGCATCTTTTCTCCAATGTCTCTGAGAAATCTGCTTCCTTGGCCTTCTCTCTCTGCTCTTGCCCTGTCTGTTGACTCCCCTGCCTTTGCTTCCTTCCCTGTCTTGTTTGGATTTCATGGTCCTTTGCTTAAACAGCTCTTTTGGCCAGTATCCTCTCTTTATTTTCATTTTGTTTTACCTACCAAGCAAAACCCCAGGCCTAGATCAATACAAATGTCTGCTGTCATGATTTCCAACCTTTCCTGGACCCTTGACTCCTGTCTGGAAGTCTTTCTGTTTTTGAGTGACCTCTCTTGGGGACTTGCCACGATGGCCATTTCAAACGTTTTTCATTGTCCTACCTTCACTTTCTCTTCACTTACAGCAAGAAATCTTGCCTCTTAATTTATAGATGGAATAGAAGCTATCAAATTGGAATTCTTTTAACTTCCTGCCACCAAACCTACAAACTTTATCTGTTATAGTGAAAGATGTATCTTTCTTTCTTTCTGTGGTGAATTCTACTTGGATCTCTTGCTTAGATTTAAAAATCTTTTCGTATCAACTTTATGCATGCTTATCTCATTAAAAATAAATAAAATCTAGCAAATTAGTCCTTCGGTCTCCTTCACCCTCCAGCTCCTTTTCATTCTTCCTTCTATAAACTAACTTCTTAAAATAATTGACTATATCCTTTGAGCCCATTGTCGTCTGGTTTCTTACTCAACCACAATATTGAAACTCCTTCCCCTAGTGTCACCAATAACTCCCTTGTGACTAAATCCAATGAATATCCTTTTCTATCTTCTGTGTCCTTGAAATGCCTCTTTTCCCTTGGCTTCTCTGGCATCATCCTTAAAAAAATGTTTCCCTCTCTCTGCCAGTCCCCTTTCTTCGTCTCTTCCTCAGCCCACCACTTAAAAGTTGCTGTTATGCAGGGTTCTCTAGGCCTCTTTCTCTCTGTATTATACATGCTCTCTTTGGGCCAGCGTATCCATTGCTGAGGCTTTAGTGATCATCTGTACGCTGACAACTTCCACTTTGCTGTATCTAGCTGTCTCCTTCCTGCACTTCAGATGTCTGTCTGCAGCTGCGTAGTGTGCATCTGCGCTTGGATGCCCCACAGTTCCTGCAAAGCCAGCATGTCTAAAACTGACTTCTCCTCATCTGCTCTTTCTGCAAAACTCTGCCCTTGTGAAAGTCAGAGACCAGTGCCGCCATTTACACAGTGGTCTTTCTGCCTTTATTTTTGTCCCTTCCATCCCACATCACTGCGTTGCAGGGTCTTTCTTAGAGTGATCCTTCTGAGACAGCTCTCATCATATCATTGCCTTTAGTCCCATTAAATGACACTGGAGTGATACAGCTCCTACCTCATCTCCCAAACCCTCGACCCACTCATGCATAGACCATGCACCCCTCCTTAAAGGTACTTCTATAAATTTCTCTTTCCACCTGTACTCGCCTACCCTCATCTCTGAAATCTTGGTTTAGAGGTCAGTTTTCTTTGGGAACCTTTTGTTGAATGTCTAAGATGGGGCTAGGAACTCTCCTGACTGCTGTTCTAGAACCTTATACTTTTCCCTTTCTAGCATTTGTCTCACTGTATTGTAAATGCCTATTTACTGTGATCTGGTACCAAACTGTAAGTTCCTTGAGGGTAAGGACTATGCTTTCATCTTTTTTTCTTTTTAAATGCCCATCTTCTAGCATAGTACCCAATATATAGTAGGCCTAATATTTATTGGATGGTTAATGGTTGGATAGGTTATAGGATTTTAGAACTCAAAGAACCCTATCTGTACAGAATATGTCCTGGATTTTCAGGGTGAATGATCACTGTGTGGTGTTTAGTTCTTGTGCTAGAGATAATGATTTCAAACAAAGTCGTATTCAAAGGCCAGAACCTTCTAATGTGTTACCCTTGATTTCACTACTTAAGTAGCCCTAGGTAGTTCGTTTCCAAATTAAGGTAGAACCATGTTTCTCAGTCCTGGCTGCACATTAGCATCATCTGGGGAGCTTTAAAAAAAAATGAAAAGTTCCATTGCCCCAACCTCATCAAATAAGAGAATAAATTTTATTCTTACTCTGTTAAGATTGTCATCCATTTCCAGCTTATTAAAATTGATCAACAGCAGCCTTACTACTCTTTGACAAAAGAAATGGCAGGTAAGACTTTGTATTATCTAATTTCTAGATGCACCAGTCGTTGAGCATTTGGAAATTAGGGGCCCTTTTCTGTCTGTGACCCTTGGCTCATGATCTGTAATATAGAATGTGAGCAAAAGGTTTCCATCTGGTGTAGTTGCCGTCTCCTCTGATAGGGTCTCTGGTTTGGGTCACTGCTGTTGTATCACATGCCTCTTTATGATGGGCTCACAGACTAATTCCCAGGGGCTGACCTGATGTAAGTAGGAAAATTTGGTTATTATCACCAGAAGGAGCGGGTTATTATTTAATTACTTTTTTTTCCCTTTATTTTTGGCTGCACTGGGTCTTCGTTGCTGTTTACGGGCTTTCTCTAGTTGTGGTGAGCGGAGGCTACTCTTCGTTGTGGTGTGCGGGCTTCTCATTGCGGTGGCTTCTCTTGTTGCGCAGAATGGGCCGTAGGTGCGCGGGCTTCAGTAGTTGTGGCTCACGGGCTCTAGAGCGCAGGCTCAGTAGTTGTGGCCCACGGGCTTAGTTGCTCCACGGCATGTGGGATCTTCCTTGACCAGGGCTCGAACCCGTGTCCCCTGCATTGGCAGGCAGATTCTTAACCACTGTGCCACCAGGGAAGCCCTTAATTACTTTTTTTTTTTTTTTAATGCTATTTCATCTTTGCTTTTAGGGCTGAAACATCTCCTGTTCAGATATTTGAATTTTGGAAAAGTTGTTGCTTTTGGTAACTCTGAGGAATCAGGCGAATTTTTAAAATGGTTTTTAGGCTTCCCTGGTGGCGCAGTGGTTAAGAATCCGCCTGCCAATGCAGGGGACACGGGTTCGAGCCCTGGTCCGGGAAGATCCCACGTGCTGCGGAGCAGCTAAGCCCATGCACCACAACTACTGAGCCTGCGATTTAGAGCCTGTGAGACACAACTACCGAAGCCCGCAAGCCACAACTACTGAAGCCCGTGCACCTAGAGCCCGTGTTCCACAACAACAGAAGCCACCGCAATGAGAAGCCCGTGCACCGCAGCAAAGAGTAGTCCCTGATCTCAGCAACTAGAGAAAAACCTGCGTGCAGCAGCAAAGACCCAATGTAGCCAAAAATTAAATAAAATGAATAAAATAATTTTTTAAAAAAAGGTTTTTAAAAGCATGAGCTCACTCTTGAGTGCACTTATTTGTGGTAGTAATTGCTTGATAAAATCTGTTTTCTGCTACTCAACTAGTATAATATTTAAGATCCATTTATTGCAAAGAGTCTCTGTATCTTAACAGCCTTAGAAGGATTTGAGGGGCCTCAAATTTGTTTTCTTCCCTTGGTTTTTATACCAATACGATGTTAGTACTGTGGTGTTCAGAAGTTAATACATTCTTCGCGTGTTGTTTACAATAACATTTCACCAGTGCAAGACTCAAAGAATTACTTGCATCAGTGAGTATCATAGATCTGAGAGATTTAAATGTTGAATGATTACAAATATTTTATCCTTGTCATTGAAAACCTGTCATAGAGACACATGAAAACAAGTTGGGCTGTTTACCGTTCTTTTTTCTTCCCTAGGTCACTTCTGTAGCAAACCTGTTTGTTTGTTTGTTTGTTAAATTTATTTTTCAATTTTTGGCTGTATCGGGTCTTCGTTGCTGCATGCGAGCTTTCTCTAGTTGCGGCGAGTGGGGGCTACTCTTCGTTCGGTGCGCGGGCTTCTCATTGTGGTGGCTTCTCTTGCTGTGGAGCACGGGCTCTAGGCGGGCGGGTTTCAGTAGTTGTGGCATGTGGGCTCAGTAGTTGTGGCTCATGGGCTTAGTTGCTCCGCGGCATGTGGGATCCTCCCAGACCAGGGCTCGAACCCATGTCCCCTGAATTGGTAGGCAGATTCTTAACCACTGCGTCACCAGGAAAGCCCTGTTTGTTTGTTTTTTAATCTGCAATACGAAGCCCTGGTTTCCAACAAACTGAGATTTTGTGAAGACTGATTAATACTCAGGATAGATCTGCATCTGTTTTCAGAATTGCTTGTATCTAAAAATAATGTGGAACTGAGGTAAAGCAATTGATGAATAGTTCATAAATTGGTCATCATTGGTAGTTTAAAGGCAGTTAATGTTGGGAACTTTCTTCACCCTTGGAAGTGGGACAGTGGGGGTAGGGAAGGTGTCTGCATACTTTCAGCCATTCTGGCCATTATTTTTTATCCTTTGCCTTCCCCATTATCTTGTTTCCATTGGCTTTGTGGTCTAATGAGGCCTCCTTAAAGAGGGTAGGCATACGGACTTCCCTGGTGGTGCAGTGGTTAAGAATCCGCCTGCCAATGCAGGGGACATGGGTTCGAGCCCTGGTCCGGGAAGATCCCACATGCTGTGGAGCAACTAAGCCCGTGTGCCACAACTACTGAGCTGCGCTCTAGAGCCCGCTAGCCACAACTGCTGGGCCCATGTGCCACAGTTACTGAGGCTGCCGCGCCTAGAGCCCATGCTCCGTAACAAAGAAAAGCCATCGCAATGAGAAGCCCGCGCGCTACGCCGAAGAGTAGCCCCCGCTCGCCACAACTAGAGAAAGCCCGCACGCAGCAACGAAGACCCAAACCCAGCCAAAAATAAAAAAATAATTAAAAAAAAGAGGGTGGGCGTAAATAAAATATGCATGCTGTTTTTCCTTTGCTAATGGCAGTGTGAAAACATTGTTGGCTTTCAAGTTTGGTCTTTTATGACGCATTGGCGTTCAGAAAAGGAACGTGACTTATTCTAGTTGCAAGTCGGTCGTATCTTCCCTCTCCCACCTGTGAGCAGGCATGGTTGGCTTTCCATTCAGACGCTGAGCTCGTGTTGCTTTCAGATGAGGGAGCTCAGCCTGTAAGCCCTGGGCCTCAGCTTGGGCCTGTAGCACTTGGTTAAGTGAATCAGGGAGTCTGAATTATTCATTCTCCTTCCTGATCCCGCTGTTCGTATCAAATTCCTGCTGTGTCTTTGGGGCATCTTGCCAGTCTTCAGCATAATTGATTTTCTTGCTTTGTGGGGTGTGTGTGTCTGTGTGCGTGCACTTGAGTTGTGCCTCTTTAAGCATTCCTGACTGCTTAGGATAGGAATATTTATTAAGCACATGTGGGTAGCTTTTATAACCTAAAGGAGAGGTTGGAATTGGTCTTTTTATTGTCCAGGATACAAATTTTTCTTTCCAAGTAACAGGATTTATTGACTGATGAATTATGAAGAAGGCTCTTCTATGATCTGAATACAACACAAGTAGAAACACTTGTTCTTTTCTCTTTTTGTCCTCTACTCCTGTTGTCCCTTCTTTCGTGTTTTTCTATTAGAAGATATTTCATTCCAGAGCCATGGACTGTTAGAACTAGGAAGAACCCAGAGGTGATCTAGTCTATAGGCCTGTGCAACTTTAGGCCTATGGTCTGGCCCTTACACAAGGGGTTTTGTTTGGCTAACACAGTATTTTAAAGACATTTGGATGAAACATATAAACACCGGGAGAGCTTACATGAAATCCAGGTTTCTGGCTTCTCTCGGCAGCCCTGGGCCTGCATTACTGTGTGGGCCCCTCTGCTGGACCTTTAGGAATGGCCTGCTGTCCCCGCCACTACAAGGCTCTACCCGCATACTCCTCTCTTCTCTTACCTCTGGTGAGTGTTACAGTGCCAGTCTAATGCAGTCTACTTATTTTTTTTTTTTTTTTTTTT
>NC_041219.1:42799892-42819482 GCF_002837175.3 Physeter macrocephalus | reverse complement strand
GCTCAGCGGCCATGGCTCACGGGCCCAGCCGCTCCGCGGCATGTGGGATCTTCCCGGACCGGGGCACGAACCTGTGTCCTCTGCATCGGCAGGCGGACTCGCAACCACTGCGCCACCAGGGAAGCCCCGGTCTACTTATTTTATGCAAAAGAGGAAGGGACTTGCCCCAAATCTTGTAGGTAGTGGGAGAAACTTAGGTGAGGGTTCATGTCTCTTAACTCTTAGTTGATTATGATACTTCATTTTTTTTTTAACCTCTACCTTTTTTCTCACCCTTATGATCTTTATTCATTCAAAATATTTATGGTGTACATACAAAGAGTGAATGCTGGGAGTGTAAAAGAATATGGTAGAGCCCCTTGTTCTTGATGTGGTCTTGAGAGACCCAGTGAGTCCCCCTTTGGGGAAAGTTACCACCCACCATTACTCTGTCATGTTATTTTGTTTTATTTTCTTCATATCACTTAACCACCATCTGGAATTATTTTAATTTGTCTGCTTGTTTACTATCTGGCTTCCCAAGTAGAATATAAGCATTGTGAGACCAGTGACTATGTCTTGTTCAACGTTGTATCTCTAGTGCCTAGGCAAATGCCTGACACTTAGTAGATTCTCAGTATTTTTTGACTGAATGACTAAAGGAGGCATTTGAACTGGGCTTTGAAGGATGAATAGGAGTTTTCCAAGCAGACAGTTCTTGATATGTGCCTAAGCATGGAGGCATGAAAATACATGACATATCTTGTGCTTTTTTGGGGTTGGCCACAGAAGGCTATTTTTGATACCGAAAGACCATCTGGATTTGAAGGACCTTGGATCCTTGGTAAAAAAACAGAAACTAAATGTGTTTGAGTCAGAAAACTGCAGTACAGCTTTTTTCCCGCTCTGTAGTCTTTTAGCAGGATCTGGCCATTTATCATCATTGATTTATAGGGCTTTACCGACATATTTACCAAAGCATTATCATATGACAGATGTGAATCAAGTGCATGGTTCTAATGTGCCTTCAGTCTAGCAACACGTGTGCCTGGCACAGGGCAGTCTAATATTTTTCAAGTCCAGAACAACTGGCACTAGTTATTTTTAGAGTATACAGTGGACCGGGCAGCTAATTTCTGAGGGTATAGGGCAGAGGTTCTCAGTGTTAGCTAGATGTGCATTAGAATCACCTAGGAAGCTTTTAAAAATATCATTCCTTGGCCATACCCAACCCAGGCCAATGAAATCAGGAACTCTGGGGGTTGGGCCCAGGAATCAGTAGTTTTGTAAAAAATTCCCCAGGTGATTGCAGTACGCAGTCAAGGTTGAGAACCACTGGCTTAAGGGGACAGACACGGGAGGTGAGACAGGTTGTGGTAAGCCGAGATAGGAGGAGGGATCCCAAAGAGCACAGTCATTAAGAAGATTAAGAGGACAATTGAAGAGAATTATTATGAGTGTCGAGTGGAAGATATTTTAGGAAATCAGTTTAGAAATGTATGATTTTTAGAGCAGTTGGAACATAAAGAGGTTGGAAATCTTATAAATGGTGTCAGAGATAAAGGGAGTGTACCTAGTGGTTGAGGAGGGAGAGAGCCTGAATTCCATGGGGTCTGCTGTGCACATAAATCCTCACCCATAGATTCTAGCTTTCTAGTCACGTATGATGAAAAAACAGTGTACTTGAAGTAAAACATCATGGGACATAGTCCTATGACTAATTAGTTGTGTTCGTTTGGTTCAGTTCGCCAGCCATTTCTCAAGTGCTGAGCACTGCGTTGGACCCTGGAGATGAATTAGATACAACTCTTGCCATTTAGGATCTGACATTCTAGGGAATTCCTCTGTGTAACAGCAGTTCAGCAGTTCTTAACCTCTCTGAGCCTTTCTGCCATCTGTGAAATGTGGGGATATGATGGGATTATTTCTGAGGTTGCTTTCAGGTTGGACATCTTATTACAGTGATTCTAAGTAAAATCTAATAAGAATCAGCACCTCTCCAAGGTGATTTCTGTAGTTTTTATTGGGCAGAAAAAAATCCAAGAAAAAGTGTGGTCACAGGGTTTAAACTGAAACAATCCCAGGACCTTATCAGATCCTTTTCCCGTCTTTCCTTGTTAGCAGGTTCTGTTTGATTTTGACAAGTATAGTTGGTAAGGAGGATGGGAGAGCAGATGTCCCTAGGGAAGGAAGTGGCTGATGGATTAGAGCAAAAGAAGAGCCTGGAGCTGCAGGCAGATTGGGAAGGTGCTACCAGAGCATGTTTTTGAGATCTTCCATCGTTTCCAGCACCTTGTTGAGGAGTTGCTGACTACATTCATCACCCAGATGAAGTCTGCTATAATTGGGAACAAATTGCTTATCTTGCCAGCAGCCCTAAAGAAAAGCTTAGGAGAATTGGGGAGATGTATCTTTCTGAAGATTCTTGCATATTGCAACATAGTCATTGTTTTCTTTGGTAGGTTGTAGGAGGAGGGGAGAGCGGAGAAGGTAAGGGGAAACGGTGGGCAAAAAGTATCCCCCGCCAAAAAAAAAAGGAGCCCTGAAAAACAGTTTGTGCGGGGAACTGGGGCAGAGTGGTAGGGCTGTGGTAGTTTTTTTGTAGGCTACGCTCTCCTGTTGCTGTTTTGCTTTGGGGGACATACACTAATAATTATGGTTAGTTTTTTTTTTTTTTTAATGATACTCTTAGTGTCATCTTTCTTTCTAGAGCTCTCTATTAGTGAAAGGATGATTTTTTTAAAATGTAAATTTTGCACTCAACATATCAGTCCAGTGTAGAGACTGTACCATGATGTCTATTCAGATATCCTGGATTCTCAGACCTCAGATTACTGTTCAACCATTTCCTTTTCCACTGCCCACTTCCCGTTTCATTCTGCAGTCCTTGTATGCACTCCTTGAACCTAGGCAGGTTGAGAGACAGTCCCTGTCCTTGGGAGCTCTCAATATAGTGGGGAGACTGACCCCAGGCAGATCTGTAATGTGCTAAGTGCAGAGAGAGAGGTGAGTAAATGTGTGGGGAGAGGGTACCCAGTCCAGCTGGGGCAGGGTGAGTGTCAGGGAATGAGACCTGGGGGCCGTAACAGGAGCTACAAGTCTATGCTAGACAGTAGAAGAAATAGGGAGATCCTGCTTTAATGTGTAGAACACAGAGTGGGGAGGTAGGACCCTTACTTTTTGGTCTTTTGTGTTCAGAAGTACAGCAGCTTCCTTTGCTTCCCACTCGTGGCAGCAGATTCTCTCTTCCTGTGGAATTATGTGGGGTGGAGAAGAATGGCAAGGAACTGGCCCACCTACATGGGGGGAGAGGGAGGCGTTAGGGATGTGGGTGTTTAAAAGCTCTTGGCGTGACTGGCTATAAGCACAGATGGCTATCTGTGTTACAGTTACTGTAGCTGTTATGCCTGCATTCCCTTTGCTGTGCCTCTCTACAGGGATAATTGTGGGGTCCTAACTTATATCTCTTCCTGCTGCCAGATAAAATAGGTGCCGATGTGTGGTGCATTACAGAGTATGCAATGAATTCTGCGTGGGCTGTCTTCCTATTGCTGCCTTAAGTTTTTGAGGCCTCTGCAGCATAAGGGGAAAAATGTTTTATTTATTTTTTTGTATTGAAATCCACATTGGTGAAAGCATAAAAATGAGTATTCTAGATTTTACTGAGGGAGTGACCTCTAAATGGAGCTAAAATCAACTTTGGTAGCTGTGTTTCAAAAGTGTTAGATACCAAGGGTTGACTATCCAGGGAAAAGGTGATTTGTCTGGGAATCCAAGGAACTAGTCACGTTCTGGTAAAACTCTCAGGAGAGTAGCACAGAAAGAGGATGGGTTTTACAGCCGATCTGCCATTCATTTGTTGTGTGACCTTGTCCAATTGACCTAACTTCTCAAGCCTCAGTTTTCTCATTAGTAAACGGAAGCTAATAATAACTACCATAGACTTGTTGTGATCATCAGATGTTTATCATTCCACTACTAAAAACCTTTCCTGGGCTTCTTTCTTCATATTTATGTCCCAGCAAGATGACATCACTTGCTATTTCTTTTTCCTGTTTGCTTTTGTACATATTTTTCTTGTATTACTTTTTACCTGCCTGTCCAGAAAATTCTCTACCAAATAAAACACATAAACACACAAACCTGGCCATTTTAGGTTAATGCTCTTTTGTTCCTTAGATCTCATCTCAGTGTGTTCCCTTTTCAAGGAAGTCTTTCCTGATCCTGGTCCTGCTCCAACCTAGAAAGTGTTCTTTCTAGATGTTCCATAGTACTCTTTTAAAATTTATCTGTGTCCTCTGCTAAACGGTAGGTTTTCTGAGGGCAGTGCCTGTCATGTGTACTATTGTGTTACCAGTGCAGAGCCTGTGCCTTCCTCCTTCCCTTGACTTAAATGATGTATGGTCTGAGCCCAAAAGCTATTGCAAAACTCAGGACAATACAGAGAGGCACAGCAGGCCCCCCCCCCCCCCACCTCCCGCTTGATTTACAATCAGAAAAGAAAACCACTTAATTTGCACATAATTGATGGTAAAACCCACTTCCTCTGGGGGCCTGGTGAACCTGATTCTTGTACTTTCATAGAGGTTCAGACTTTTGCTCTCTTTCATACATAAGAGTTGTTTTTTGCTCTGAGTAGAAAACCACTGGAAAGCAAGGGTATGACTTGGCAGTAGTCTTGTCTCGTCGTTGGGCCAAACAGCTCTAGTCCCACCACAGCCACTACTTTTTAGAAAAGGACCCCTCTAAACAGAATACCTCTGGGGATGATAAAAACCTAAGGGGAAGAATAGTCTGAGACTCCTTAAATATACTTGGATATCTGCTCCCCCTCCCCCCTTTTTTCTTTAGGGCAGTTCAGGCCTTGGAGGAGAGAGGGAGGGAAGGAGGAGTGGGGGGGGAGGGGGAGAGTGAGAGAGAGTGAGACAGTGTGTGTGTGTGTGTTGTGGTCAGGCAGGGACCTCTCACTTACATGGCCTAAGCATACCCCATGTGGCCATGGTCTCTTTGTCCTGTACATCTCAAGTTACCTTCCACTCTCTAATGGGTCATACTGCATTTGTGGTAGAGTGAGTGTCAACATTCCCTGCAAAAGTAATGACCAACAGAGCACCTGTAACCCTTTACTACTTCGCAAGTCTGTCTGTGTCTCTTAAACCAAATACCTTGAGGGCAGGGATGGTCTTATTCATTTCATATCCTCAGTGATCTGTACGGATGTTGGCATGTCCCACAGTAAACAGCGGTTACCTGTTTGTGGAGTGAGGCAGCATGGTGTGGTAGAAGATTGAAGGCTTTTAGAGTTTGTGGACCTCAGTTAGGATGGGTCCAGCACTTGTTAGCTGGAGGACCTTGGGCGAGGTTTTAACCTTCTGAGCTTCAGGATCAGCTTTTGTTGTGAAGGTAAAAGATATGGCGCCCTGCACAATTCCTGGCAGTAGATGGCTATTACTTTTTCCCGAATAGTTTATTTTGAAATAACTTCACATTTAGAGAAAAGTTGCCAAAACAGTTAAAAACCCCAAAATTCCTATATTTGTTACTCAGATTCCCCAGTTGTTAATATTTTATTGCTTTTGCTTCATTGCCTACTCTCTTCGTGTGTGTATGTATGTATACATACCCTTTATCATTATTCCTTTTCTGAACTTTTTTGAAGCAAATACTCCAGTGTGTATGCCTCCAAATAGGACTTTCCTACATAACCAGTATACAACTCTCCAAATCAGGAAATCACTATTGGTATGTTACCATCCATCCATAGACCCCATTAACATTTTGGCAGTTGCCCCTATAATGTCTCTTTTTCCTTTTTGGTCCAGGATCCTCTCTAGGAATATGTGTGACGTTTAGTTACATGTCTCCTCAATCTTTCAGTCCTCTTTCAGTCTAGAACAGTTCCTTAGTCTTTGCCTTTCCTTCATGTCCTTGACATTTTTGAAGTGTCTTGGCCTGGGTCTGTCTGGTTCTTCATGACAGTAGTCATGTCACTTTTGGTGGGAATGTCACAGAAATATGCTGTGCTCTTCCCAGTGCATCAGACCTGGAGGCAAATGATACATACCATCCCATGACCAGTGATATTAACCTTGATCGCCTGGTTTAGTTGGTGTTTGCCAGGTTTTTCCACATTAAGTTCACCATTTTCCTTTTACAATTAATGATTATCTTACGGAAAGATATTCTGAGGTTATACTACTAGCCTGTTCCTCATCAGAGCTCCACCTGACATCCTGAACCAGCCACTTCTGTAATAGTTGCCAAATGGTGATTCTCTGTCAGTCTGTCTATATTTATCAGTTGCCATTCTACTATAAGGAGAGGTTTTCCCTTATTTATTTGTTTGTTTATTTCTGTCACTGTGGACTCCTGGATTCCTATTTTATTCTGTTGTTTGTAATCCATTTCTGTAACTGTTCTAATCCTCAAGCTGTTCCCAGTTCGGCCAGTAGGTCCCACTTTATGCTGCCTTCTTTGTTCTGTTGACCTGTCTCCATCATTCATGGGATGTCTCTTGACCTTCTGGCACAAGAAGATTTTCCAAGCTTATCTTGTTCTTTTCCTGCTCTAGCTCTGGAATCAGCTACTTCCAAGGAGTCCTGGTTCTGTTAAGTGGAGGAGAGTGATTAGAAACCAAAATCTGGGTGCTAGGTATGTACATTGCTACTGGGGTGTCATTGCCTCTAGGCTCTCTCAGAGCTAGAAAATATAGGTAAGTAAATATGTACACACACATACATATATACACACACACCATACATATACCTCTGTAACTGTTTCTAGATTTCTTTATGTACATATATGTATATATGTAGTATAGTATGTGCACATGTATGATGTTTGTGTGTATATGTTATGTGTGTATATATTATGTATTTTATATTATAAAACCTTGAATTTTATATCATAAAAACCAGAGTTCATACCGATAACTCCATCTTAAATCTAGCCAACCTCTTTCCATTTTTGTAAATATATTTCCAAGTAGGGAGAAACTTGGGTTCCTCTTATCCTCAGTATATTTACTTATTTCATTTTATTTCTTTGCTCAATGTAATCAGTTTCCCAACCACAGCAGACAGGTCCTCCATCCCTGTATCCCACTCCTCATGGCCTGGAATCCTCAGCCAGTGGGCCCTCTGGTCTGTCTTCCGTTTGGCCTCCCAGTGTCCCTCCAGTTCCCCCAGCCTTCCTCGTGGTTCCCCACCTCCCCCAGCCAGTCTTGTCATTGGGGTCTGGGCCTGCTGGTCAGTGCCTTCTTATAATTCCTCGACTCCTTACCCCACCTGTATCCTTAGATGTTGCTCTAACTCCTCTATGATGGAAGTGAGCTATTATTATTTTCTGAGGGAGATTATATATTTTTTGTTTGTTTATTGAGGTATAATTTATATGCAGTAAAATTCATCCTTTTGAGGTATACATTTCTATCGGTTTTGACAAATGTAATATAGCCATATAGTGATGACCACAATCAAGATATAGAATACTTTCATTACCACAGAAGGTTCCCTTAGTTCCCTTTCTAGTCAGGGCTTCCTTCCACCCCCAGCTGCTGGCAATCACTGATCTGATTTCTGTTCACTATGTAGTATTTTGAGTCTGGCTTCTTTCACTTTGGGTTCTTTCAAGATTCGCCCATGCTATTTTATGAATTAGTAATTCATTCCTTTTTATTGTTGAGTGCTTATTTATTTATGTCTGTACCACAATTTATTTTTCCATTCACCAGTTGATGGACACTTGGGTTGTTTCCAGCTTTTGATAACTATGAATAAGACTGCAATAAATATTTGTATATAGGTTTCTGTGTGGATATGTCTTCATTTCTCATGTGTAAATACATAGGGATGGGATTGCTGGGTCATATGTTAAGTATATGTTTAACTGTATAAGAAACTGCTAAACTTTTTCCAGTGTGGCTTACCATTTTTGCATTCCCATCAGCAGTGAATGTATGAGAGAGTTCCAGTTGCTCCACATTCTTTGCAGTATCTGATATTGTCAGTTTTAAAAAAAATCTGAGTCATTCCAGTAGGTATGTAATGGTCTCTCTTGTGGTTTTAATTGGTACTTCCCTAAATTCTAATGGTGTTGAGCAGCTCTTCATTTGCATAGTTGCCATCTGCATTTCTTTGATGATGGGTCTGTTAAATCTTTTGCTCATTTTAAAAATCGAGTTGGTTGTTTTCTTTGGTGAGTTTTGAGAGTTCTTTATATATTCTAGTTACCAGTCCGTTGTCAGATATGTGTTTGCAAATATTTTCTCCCTGTTATTTTAAATTATAAACATAGCTCCTTTAGTGTATCCGAATTTTGGATTGGATTCTTTGGGGCTTTCCATAGAGCCTCCGTGTTGTGAATACCCAAGAGAAATATATGTAAGAAGGTGAATCTAGGCTTGAGGGAAGGTGGAGATCTTGGAGGGTCAGGTGGAATTGCCTCTCCCCAGGGACTGAAGGGTACTTGTGAAAAGGAAGCAAGAACTGAGGGAAAAATAAGAAGAGTGGTAGTGGTGGCCAGGACTTTTGGTGGGAGAATTCAGTACAGCCAGTTCAGGGATGGGAGGATGGCTGTTAGAATTGTCTACAATAGAAGGGTAAGGAGCATGAGAGGAGCCAGGGGGGTTAACATGGAATGTGTTGAACCTAAATGAAGTCAAACAGGGAGCTTCGTTTGGTAGGTAAGAGAGATGCTTAGAGAGGGGATGCAACTTACTGAAGAACTGGGCCTTAAATTCAGATCTTTAAGAACATTTGTGAAGAAGGGCAGCATATTGAGTTGGGGGCAGGAGGGGGAAAATGAGACTGCTAAGCTGGGGTGACATGTTTTTGTAATTCTTTATATGCTTTACATAATTTATAAATATTCTTCTTGTATCTACTCAGTATTTAGTAAAACATAACAACAAAGCTGGAATGACCACAGAATTGGTGATGGAGCTGGTAAGAGTTTTGACTGTAAGTCAAACTGGAATATATTTTGGGTTAAAAGAAAACATTAGAAATCAAATGGGAATGCATTTTTGGCACGACAAGAATGTTTGGTTCTTCCTGACACCAAAAGGGAAAGAGAATACTAAAGACAGTAAGAGAGCATAAGTTTGGCTTTTGCTAGTTACAGTTAGCCATGAAAATACTAGCTCCCAATGTTAGGATTTACTGGAATTGGAATTGCCTTTGGATTAAAAGAGGATGATGAAAGGAATTATCTGGGAAAGCCTGATAATAGTATTGGATTCCTAGTCTAATTCAGGCACTGTGGTACGCCCCTTGTCATTACATTTTCCTAATCCTTTCATAACTCTGCAGAGTATTTGGTGATACTACATTTTTATTTTATAAATGCAGAAATTGAGATTGAGAAAAATTAAATGATATGTCCAAAGTCATGTAACTGGTGGGTGGGATTCCTGCCTAGGACTGGATGGCATCAAAGCTTGTTCTCTTTTCACTACACCAGTGCTGATCATGGTGTCATTTGAGCACCGGGGTTAGTCCGCTGTTGGTTGCCAACTCACTGCAAGATAGATACAGGACTTGATGGTGAGCATGTAGAAACTTTTGTAGCATTTTGATGGAGTAATTTTGTGAGTGTTGAATCTAATAATAAAACGTTTGGGGTCGTATTTTATATGTCTTTGGTTTTTTTAAATTTCATTTTTTCGAGTAGTGCATTTTATTGCATTTTACAAAAGTACCATTCCATGATGGATTGGGAATTAAAAAAAGAAAGGGGTTGCTACGGTCAGTTTGAGAAGCCCTGCACTGCGCGGTGCTGCCTCTCCCCATTTGTGATACTTGCATCAGTAGGCAGTTTGCTCTGGCATTTCAGCTGACTCTGAGTTCTGAATGGCAGCGGGGACAGGGTCAGTAGAAAGGGGAAGAGGCAGGAGGGGAAGGTGAAGATCTACTGGAGACTCTGGGAGAAGGCTTCAGACTGCTCTCAAGTAGCAGAAGGGTGAATCCCAGGTCTCTCCTAAGGTGAAGGTGGATACCATGCTTCCTTTGGTCAGGTGCAGCGTTTGGACTGTGGCCACCTTTCTGTAGAGTCCTTACCTGCTTTTTATTACTGTCTGCAGCAACGCTGGTGTTGTTATAGAGGAGAACAAATACAGGAAAAGGAATTTATAGAAATAAAGTTGACCGAAGGTAAGAATTCAGAAAATCTAAATCCTCCTTTTCTCTCTTCACAACTGCACACGAGCACTCACCTTGAAGTGTTTTCCCTTTAAGGGAAAGGCTGCAGTTTTTTGGCAGAGCTGAGAGTTTTGATTGGCCCCCTCTACTGCTGTTTGCCACGAAGAATCCTGACCAGTCCAGTTTTGTTCAGAGCTGGTTGGGGAGTCAGCTGAGCTGCCAAGTTCTCTGCACCCAATTCGAAATGTATTAGTGTTTAGGGAGTGGGCCAAGTCTCTCAGATGCGCCTCCTACAGTTCAACTTTCCATGTTCCGGGAGGAAATGTGACCCTCCTGTTTCTGGAACCCCAGGTCACAGATTCTTACTTCTCTCTGAATGCCTTTGAAGCCTTGCCAGTATAGGGAAGCGGGGAGATTAACTCACTGAAGGGAGTATGTTTTTAGAGAGGTCACCGAGAATGGGATACCCTAATTAGTGGCCCAGGAAAAGGAGCCCACATCCTTCAGGTTACCTAGGATATCAGGTTAAGGAAACAAGTATCAGTCTTATGGGAGTCTTTTTATGAAATGGCAAAACAGGCCCTCTAATTTAGACCCTTGTTTGACCAGTTTCAGTTATGAGGAAACATCGATCACACTGATGTAGATTAAGGCAGGCAATATCGCATGGTAGGCACCTCTTGCCAAAAACCTTACATGTGGTCTACAGTAAACTCCTGCCATTCTGGTTGTGGCCGAGGGCAGGACTGCGGACCTGTGACAGTTCTAATTGCAAACCTTGTACTTGTTTTGCTGGTTCTTAATCCCTAGAACCAGGCTAGGGTCAAGAGTGGGTTCCCGATTGCCATGGGTATGACTGTTGAGATAGTTTTCAGTGCTCCTGTGCTGGTGACAGCTGTAGGTTGGGAGGTGGTTTATGTAGGTCTGCCCTTCTCTCTATGGGGATAAGCTACTTATTTAACATGTATTGAACCTGTGATAAGTTTAGGCAGTTTATAATGCCAGCTTTTAAATTTCAAGGCAAAATAATTTTGATAATTTTCGGATTCATTAGAACCCTCTTAACATTTGAACAGAAGGTGGAAGATAAGAGATAAGAGAATGAGGCATGTGGAGGAAGCGGCAGCATTCGGGGATCTGTCACAATACTTTATCCTTACCTCAGTGTCATCAAGTCTGGGAATAAAACTACGTCCGAACATCTCTGTGTCTCTTCTGTAGTTTATAAATTTCCTGAGGAGAGGGCAGTTTCTGATCCTGTTTTGTATTTCTCAGAGAGTCTGACCTTCTTGATAGATTCAATAAATATTTGTTGAGATCAATTAAATAAATAAGCAGCTTCTAAAGTAAGCACAAAGGACAGAGTGCTAATTCAGTAGTTTATTTGTGAATTTAGTTCTCCAGGTCTTCATGCTGTACTTCTCTGATCAAGTTCCTGAGCCCAAATGACTCGCCTGGTACTTGGCCTTAAACTTTCTCCCCTCTGCCTTTGGTTATGCTCTCCCTAAGCAACGTGAAGACGGGGAATGAGGTTTATAGACGATTCAGACCAGCGGACACACTGCTCCTTCTCCCCCGCCACACACCTAACTCCTTTCTGTATGGTCTTTGGGGACAATTAAAAATTTTTTTTGCCTTAAAGGTATGATTCCTGGGTGAAGCTGGGAATTCCTAATTGTGTTTGTACTCATATTTTTGTTAGGTGTGTGGAATTTGAGGGGGTAGCAGTGCTGAAAATAACCTTAGGGTCTCTTCCTCCCCCCCACGTTTTACCAGTGACAAAATAGAGACCCAGAAAGGTTAAGCAGTTTATTCCTAGCCACATGGTGAATTAATCGGCCATCAAGACTGTTCTCCAGGTCTGCCAAGTCCTAGTTCTAGGCATTTACCGCACTACCAGAGAAGGCCTGTTTTTTATAGAAAGCATCAGTAAAACCTGACTTCCGGCAAAAACGAATATTGGCAAGTTAACTTAGGAATGTGAGTGCAAAACCTTTTTCCCTTTTGAATGCTAGAACTATCCCAAAGTTTCTCTTTTTCTGCTTTTTGCATGATTTAGAAGACAGAACAAAAAGAGAAAAGTTGCATAAAGGATATGCTTCATTTAAATGCTTAAAGAAAAAAGTAGGGCACTTCAGATTCCTAAAAATAACATTTTAAAAAAATCCCAAAATTGTATAAAAAAGGATTTTAGTTTCACGAATTCTGTAATTTTCTGGAGTTGTCTGGGCGGGGGGAGGATGCTAGCTCTCCGAATGCTTTATGTTCTTATATGCCTCTTTTGCTTGTGGTGACCCCAGAACAGGAGATGGAGAAACGTTCTCTGAAGAGTGATTTGGGGGGAGGGATGAGAAAGTTGCAGGCGGGAAAGCTCAGCCTAGCGGTTTTAGAGAGGGTTGTTTTTTTTCTTTTTTAAAAAGGAAAGGTCTGCTAGGAGCCTGGTCCTAACTGATTCCAGATGGGCCTGCTCCAGTATAAAGGGTTTCAGTGTGTTTGGGATGGGACAGACCATGAGGGCCCCCTGAGCACTTCCTGTGCAGCTCGGCAATTGTACTCACCTAATCAGAAACAGCCCTCGTTGCTGGGCCTCGAGAGCAGCCATCTTGGGCTGTCTTTGTGCCCCATTCTGTGAACTGCCCTCTTCTCCTGCCTGGTTTATCTCCCCATTCTAGTCTCCTTTCCTCTCTAATCTCTTCTCTGTTTGTTTTCAGGGGACATATATATTCCTTATGGGGTGGGAGCAGTGGGGAGGAGGAGGAGGGGAGAGGAGAAATAGGAGGAGGGAGGAGGGTGGAACAGCCAAATTAAAGACAGATGCTGAAAGGCTATTTTTTCTGGACCTAGGAGATATTTGCTGGAAGTGGGTATTGGGAACATGAGAATGTGAAGCAGACAGGGGAAACCAAGCCAACTCTGTTTTTTAATTTCTTCAATCTGGCATCCTTTCCAAAAGGGCTCAGAATAATACGTGGTTTGTTTACATTATAAACTGAGTATCACTGGCCCTTTCTGGCTGTGTGCCACAGGGTGAGTTTGACAGTGACTTTAAGCCCAATAGGGATAGAAAGATGTGTTGTGCTCACATCCCACGGAGCGTTGTTGCCAGGGGAGCATACCTTCTGTGCTCTGGTGGAGGCTTGAGTTTGGCCACCTTCTCAACTACTGCAGTGCAACTCAGGTACTCTGCACAGATGAAAAGAAGATTTTGTGGTGATGCTCAGCTGCAGGGACTATGAATCGTTCCCGTGGGCCTTCCACACTCCACCAAGGATATATTTTATGTATAAATTTGATTTTCTCTTTTGGCGCAGGTGCCTGTTAGACCATTTGGTTCAGATGTATGCTTGGTGTTTGAGTCTCCGTTTTCTGGATCTAGCTGATGATTGCAGAAACTCTGTGGGCCCAGGGGTTCGTCTGGGTCCTTGCAGTTTCATCCTGATCCGTTTGGCTGTTGTATTCATGTTGTTACATAAATGTGAATTTATTAGGATTGAATATGTAAAATTCTGTGTAGGAATAAAGTTCTCTGAGGCCTCGAGTCTTAAAAAGCTGCTTTTTTTTTTTAATTGGAATTTTTTTGGGGGAAATGGTAGATTCACATGCAGTTGTACAAAAGCTGCTTCTGAAATGGCAGGAAGAGGTTCTGATTTAGAGGCAGATAGACACCTTTCCTTGTCTTCTGAAGCAGAGTGGAAGAAGATTGGATGAGGGGCCCTTGAGCCCTCCACTCACCTTGGTGGCTCTCTGCTGTCTTTGGTGTGCGCACTTGTCAAATACTAGAAATGCTCTAGCACGAGAAGTACCCAGTTGCAGTCCCTAGTTCAGGCAGGCCATACCGTGAAACCTTGCTGATGTGCTTGAGCAGAGACAGTGCTCAGAATGTAGGGATAGACTGGGGGTGGAGACATTGTAGACCTTGGAAGAAGTGAGTTGGAATTGATAGGGTTGAATCAACCAGACATATTTGGTTGGGATCACTAGGATGACTCCTTTCATTGTTTTCCTATTAGCTTAGATGTCATCTTCCTAAAGAGGCCTTCTTTAACCTAAAGTACATTTATCCCAATTTTTTTTAACATTTATTGTGATTTGCAACTAAATATTTGCTTATTTACTTGGTAAAATATTTTTCCCCAATTTGACTATACTTCATGAAGGCAGGGACTGTGTCTGTTTTCCATACTGTATACATGGTACCTAGGCTAGTAGGTGTACATATCATAAAAGTTCGTTGAATGAATAAATATCATGGGAAATTATGGTTCCTGTTGAGGAGCTTAATTCTTACTTGGTCAACCCTTTGCCTATTATTTTGGGTCAGAATAGAGATTTGGAAAATTTTCTAGATTAAAGAGTTCTAATCCCTTAGGCTTCTTTTCTTCTTGTAACAAATCAGTAAACTACCTTAGCTTGAGGTCATCACTTAAGCTCTACTAATAGATTCTTGCATCATTTCAGAAAATTTGTTTAAGGCCTAGAATCCCAGGCTCTGAAGCATCTGGTCCACCCTGACCTCTAAAATTAGCAGACTTATTCTTTTCCCTCCTGTTCTACATGTTTAGAAGAGTAGCACAATTCTATTTTAATGCTTGTTACAAAATAGAATAAGGAAAACTCGATGACTCTGGTTTAAAAACTCTCTACTCATCTAAATTGGTGTAATGGCTAGTTTTTCCTTTTACCACTTCAGCTTCTCATCTTGGAAATGACCATCCCTAGATTTATCTTTATAAAGGGGGTCACATATATATTAGATCCCTAACTCACTGGGACTCTTTCTTAAGCTTGGCATTTTGTTTGTTTGTTTTTAAGTAACTATTCTCCCCAAGACCAGGAAGAAAAGGTTAAGTAATTATGGGCAAGAAAATTAGAAAACATATAGGAAAAAAATGTAGGGTTGTGTGGGTGTGTAAGAGTGTTGTGTATGCATATATATATTTTGATATTTTCCCCTTCTCTGCCACGTTCTTCTGTACCTAGAATAAGATATTTTTTTTTCTGGGAAAAATTGCATAATTTCTGGATTCGGCTATTTCTTTTAGGTAGTTGAACTATAAAATACTGAATTTGTAGCTGTTACCTTATTAAGGTCTTTGGTCTACTCTTTGGAAAATTGGTAAATGATGTGGTTTTTAGATATGTGTATTGAAGCAGTACCAGTAATAAAGTAATGCCTTTGTCCTACTGTTCCTTATTGAAGTAGAAATTTGCTTGGAGAGCTGAGAGTCATAGAGGATTGTTATTTTTGAGCTCTGAGGTCAAAATCCTCACAATTAATATTTAAGTGTTATGCTGTCAGCTAAGGTTAATATTCATTTAGGTCAGGGATCACCTCTTATATCTCGCTTTTATCTCTTGTAGCACCTAACACAGTCCTGGGCACATGAGAGGTGCTCAGTGCAGTTAATTTAGTGTGATCTTGTGTAACTCACAGGTTGAGTTGGTTGATCTGTTTTTTGGAGGAAAACTTCACTTGTGCATTTTATAGACACATAACATGGTGTGCCTGGGAATTTTTAAATATGTATTTAAAATGCTACTTTATTCAAGTTTCTAGAGGAAAACATATGAGAATATCTTCATGGTATTCTTTACTTGAACCAGGACATAAATAATAACTATAAAGGAAAAAAATGATAGATGGACTACATTAGCATTAGGGCTATCTTTTCATTAAAATGCACCATTAAGAAAATAAAAAGGCATACCACAGAGTAGAAGATATTTGCAATACAGGTATCCGACTGAGATCCAGAGTACATAAATAACTCCTTCAAATCAGTATATAAAATAAGTCCTGTAAATTAGTCTTTGAACAAGCCAGAAAAATAAAAAATGAGCCAAAGATTTGAATAGGTACTTCACAAAAGATGATATCCAAAGGCCCCTGAAGTGGTCGACATCATTAATCATCAGGGTAAAACAAATGACCACAGTGAGATACTACTACACTAACTCCAGAAAGACTGAAATGGAAAGGGCAGACGCTGCCAGGTGTTAGTGAGGTTGTTCAGCATCAGGAACCCTCATGCACTGCTGGTGGGGATGTAAGTTGGTACACCTTTGGAAAATCTGCAGTTGGCAGTATCTATCAAAGCTGAACATAAGTGTACCCTATAACCAGCACTTCTACGCCTTATGTGCAACAGAAATGTGTACGTACGTGCACCAAAAGACATGCACAGGAATGTACGTAGCAGCATTTTTAGTCATAGCCCCAAGCTGGAAATAACACAGTTGCCTTTCAACAGTACTGAAATATTTTTCAATAAATTATATTTATAAAATGGAATACTTTACAGTAATAACAGTGAATGAACCATTGCTGTATTCAACAAATGAATCAGTTTCACAAATGTAATGTGGAACGAAAGAAGCCAGCACAAAAGTACAGTATATAATGTGTGATTTCAGTTATATGAAGTTTAAAAACAGGCGGAATGAATCTATGGTGTTAAAGTCATTACTGTGAGCTGGTAGGAGTGACTTTGTAAACGCCCTAGATGGGCTTCCAGTGTGCTGATAGTGTTTTCTCTCTCTCTCTCTCTCTCTCTTTTTTTTTTTTACTTAGATGCTGCTTTACATGCAGGGTTCACTTTGTGGAAATTCATTGAGTTGTATACTTCTGAATTTTTCCCATTTCTGTATATATAGTCACTTCTGTAAAAAGTTTGCTTAAAAATTAGATTTTCCTTTTGTCCTGTGACAAGCCTATGATAGCTTTTCCTCTGGTGCATGTACTAATCCTTTGCCTGTCAAAGCTGGTAGGATGTGGGTGTGCATATACATTTATGTGTTTATATATTAGAGATGTCGTATGGGCATGAAGATGCTTCTCATATTAATGTAAATTTGCTTGTCAAGTATTCAACACACTAAGAGTTTCAGACAGCCATTGGAAAGGAAAAATGATAAAAAAAACCCTCCACTGATCACTTTTTAAACCAGCTTTCTGAGAAGAATAAGGAAACTTTCACTCTGACTCACTGAGGAGCAAATTTGGGTTTGCTCTGCAGATAGAAGAACCTCTTCATTAAATGTTCTCCATCACTAAAGGCTTCATTTTCAGAAGAATGCACCTCCTTTTGACCTTTATTCTTTTTATAAAATTAAGATATAATTGAAATACAACATTACATTAGTTTTAGGTGTACAGCATGATTCAATATATGTATATATTGCAGATGATCACCATAAAATGTCTAGTTAACATCCATCACCACACACAGTTACAGAGTTTTTTTCTTGTGGTAAGAATTTTTAAGATCTACTCTCTTAGCAACTTTCAAATATATGGTACAGTATTATTAACTGTAGTCACCATGCTGTCCATTACACCCCCATGTCTTATTTATTTTATAACTGGAAGTTTGTACCTTTTGACCACCTTCACCCATTACCCCACCCCAATCCCTACCTCTGGCCACCACCAATCTGTTCTCTGTTAGGGTTTGGGGGTTTTTTTGTTTCTTTGTTTGTTGTTGTTTTTAATATTCCTCATATAAGTGAGATCTTACAGTATTTATCTTTCTCTGTCTGACTTATTTCACTTAGCCTAATGCCCTCAAGATCCATCTGTGTTGTTGCAGATGGCAGGATTTCCTTCTTTTTATGGCCGAGTAATATTCCATTGCATATATATATACCACATTTTCTTTATCCATTCATCCATCAGTGGTTACTTAGGTTGTTTCCATGTCTTGGCTGTTGTAAATAATGCTGCAGTGAACGTGGGCATCTTTTCAAATTAGTATAGTGCTTTTGTTTCCTTCAGATAAATACCCAGAAGTGGAATTGCTGGATCATATGGCAGTTCATATTTTTACTTTTTGAGGAACCTCCATACTGTTTTCCATAGTGGCTTTACCAGTTTACATTCCCACCAACAGTGCACAAGGGGTCCCTTTCTTCCACATCCTCAGCATCACTTGTTATTTCTTGTCTTTTTGATAATAGCTATTCTAGCAGGTGTGAGGTGACATCTCATTGTGGTTTTGACTTGCATTTCCCTGATGATTAGTGATGTTGAGCACCTTTTCACGTACCTGTTGGCCATCTGCAGATCTTCTTTGGAAAATGTCTATTCAGATCCACTGCTCATTTTATAATCAGATTGTTTGTTGTTTTGCTATTGAGTTGTATGGGTTCTTTATGTATTTGGATATTAACCCCTTTTCAGATATATGATTTGCAAATATCTTCTCCCATTCAGTAGGTTGACTTTTCCTTTGGTTGGTAGTTTCTTTTGTTGTGGAGAGGCTTTTTATTGACCTTTATTCTTATCATGGAAACTATAAAGAGAGGAACTCTTCACATGATATTAAAAAAATTTTCCCCCTTACTCTACGGAAATCTAACTCAAAGCAAGGCAGTTTAGGAAAACCTAACCTGGATGAGGTAGAAAATCATGTGGCCTTGACTTCTCTCAACTGGTCATATCTCTCAATTCTCAGTCTGGCCTTAGTAAAATTCTTGAAAGTCATCTTAAGATTGCCATGTTGTTTTCTGACCATACCTTCGCAAATCTTCGTTCTCTCTCCCTGGAAGGCCCTTACCTGGTTCATTTACCTCAGTAAACTCCTGGAGCTCATTCTCCACGATACCTTTGAGAGGTAGCCATTCCTCTTGTGTCTTCTCACTCTACCTGTATACTCTGCCATATCACATACTACACATAACTGTGTTTATTTGTCCTCCAGTGCTAGCCTTTTGAGACTTACCAACTGGCATGTGGTAGGTGTTCAATAAATATTGAAAGAAAGTATGAATGATTTGGCATATTTTCTGAAAAACAATAGCTGTTTTCTACGGATTAAAAGTCAGTGATAGGGGCTTCCCTGGGGGCGCAGTGGTTGAGAGTCCGCCTGCCGATGTAGGGGACACAGGTTTGTGCCCCGGTCCGGGAAGATTCCACATGCCGCGGAGCGGCTGGGCCCGTGAGCCATGGCCGCTGAGCCTGCGCTCTGCAATGGGAGAGGCCACAACTGTGAGAGGCCCGCGTACGGCAAAAAAAAAAAAAAAAA
This sequence comes from Physeter macrocephalus, assembly GCF_002837175.3. Taxonomy (NCBI): domain Eukaryota; kingdom Metazoa; phylum Chordata; class Mammalia; order Artiodactyla; family Physeteridae; genus Physeter; species Physeter macrocephalus. Next base: position 42,800,341 of record NC_041219.1, on the reverse strand, counting down.
AAAAAGTCAATGATAATATTTGATATTAGTAGATACATTTTAACTTTTTTCAGAAGTGATACTTTGTGTTAATTTCTCAGTAAACCCAGGAATGTATTTACAGCAGGGGGCATATTGTGGCAGTAGGCAAGAGGGATGCTAACTGGTTCACATGGTTATCAGACATGAGCCCTTGGCCTCTTTGGCATGATCCTCTAATAGCTGATTTAATATTAGTGGAATCTCTGGAGAAATACTTTGAAATGCTCTCATTCAGTGTGCAGAATTTGAAATCGTAAATCTAATGTACAGATCTTGACTGCATAGGGTTTATGGATTAAAATCAGCAGATGAGACTGTGTAGGCATTAGGACCTTATGACTGGGACAGTGTAGGCTTTTTTTTTTTTTTTTAGCGGTACGCGGGCCTCTCACTGTTTGGGTCTCTCCCGGTGGGGGGCACAGGCTCCG